>NC_071530.1:60246895-60314395 GCF_026979565.1 Vidua chalybeata
CTTTTCACTGAAGTAAATGGTACTGTCATGGTATCATGGGTGAGACTACAGACATACATAAAAACACATGCCTTAGTTAATGTGTTCCAGTAGTCAAGAGATAAAGACAAAATGAGACAAAAGTTATGTCTGTCCATACACTGATAAATTATGAGTGTGAATGCTTTATGTTCTAGTCATTGAAAAGCTATTTAAGTATATTCATATAATGCACACATATGCCTATGAGCATATGTACTATTTATATTAACAAGTTTATGTAGCTTCCTGGTACCATAAAATATGTATTATTTGATAACCTTTGACTGTTCTGTTAACATCAAGAATGTACTTGAACTGTATAAAAGGGAGCACCAGAGAATTTTGGCAAGTGTAGAAGGCAAACATGGGTAGTTATTTGGGAAAACACAGAGACAGATGTCTGTTAAAAGTGTTGGATGAACTTAGGCTGCCCTGAATTATCCCCAGTACAGTAGGTGTGGAGGAGAGATTAATATGGATGTAAACTCTTCTCTTTTTTTGGTCCCATAAATATTTAATTTATTGAAAATTTCCTAATTTACTGAAAACAAGCCCTTTGTTTTGGCTATAGGTGATGTTGCTCAGTGAATCATTTCTGACAGAGGCCGTAACCAGACTAAATGGGGTGGAAGAGCCACCCAGGTTTAGTCTGTGGGGTTGGGTACCTGTCTGGGATGCCAGACCTCTCTCCTGAGGATCGTGGGCGTCAGGGACACTTGGTGCCCACCCCAAGGTGTGCTTCAGAAAGGAGTTGTAAGGGGTCCCAGACATGCTGATTTAGACAGCACATACTGAGGAATGAATAGAGTAATTCCATTGGGCCAGTTCAAGAAATCATGGTTGAAAGAGGGAAAATTGACAGCCTGAACCCAAAGCTGTGAAGGGCTAGAGGCAGAAATTCTGATGTGCTATTTTTCCAATTGTATGAAAGAACTTGGGATTGTTTCCTAAATCTGCACAAACTCCTTGGCCATGCTCTAGCTCCATAGCTGGCATGACCTGGTATAACCAACACAAAGACTGTGCAAAATGCAAGTGTGGCAAAATCAAGGCTGTGGAATTGTGAGAAGAGACATTTGTAGGATGGCTGGTGGGAGAAGATGCTGTGATGTCCATCCATGCTGTAAATACAGCTGGAGTCACCAGGCAGGGAACAGATGTGAAGCGAGCTTGTGACCTTGCACATGCACAGGCTTATTACAAGTTTTGGGCTTATCTTTTTCAGAAGTCCCGATCCACAGGAAGGATGCAAGAAAAGTAGTAAGTATTTTTTGTTTTGTTTTGTTTTGTTTCCTTTAACTGAAAGAATAGTTAATTTTCCATTCAGACAATGCTCTCCTTGCTCATGGAGGTTGACACGTAATGGTGGCTTTAATCTTGTGCCTGCAACTGCTATTTCTAATTAATGTAAAGAGACATAAAAGCAAAATTATATATTCCTGAGTAAAAGGGATTAAAATGAAAATACTGCCAATTCAGTTCTAATTTTATTTATAAACCTAATCTGAAGCAAATGTCACTTTTAAAACTGATTCTGAATATATCACGCTGACTGTAAAATTATAAAACTCCCACTGATGTATTCAGGAAATTCAGTTGAGCACACTCAGTAATTTCACTTTACTAGTCATTAGGTACAAATTACTGCTCACCGTAAAAATATGAATCAGCTGTCTGCATTTCTTTTTGATTTGGAAACTTAAGATCATGAATCACTTGCAATTAATTATACACCACACATAAACCAACGTGAATTGTATTCAAAGGCTATGTTTAGCAGTGTATCATTTGCTTGCTGTTTGTCATGTATTGAAAGCATTCTTAGTAATTTAAGGGTTTTCCCAAAACTTCCAACTTCAGTTCAGTAAAGACATTTTATCAGGTACCCAGAGGTGGGGAAATCCTTTTTAAACTGGTTATGGAAGATTATTTAATGTCACCTTGCATTTCCAGGGCCAAATTAATGTCACACATAACTATGCAAAAGGAAGTTTAAAAGATTAAAAAAACAATCTGCAAACAAAAAGAAATTAAAAGTTTTATTTTAGGCTGCATTTTAAGAAGATGTTCTTTTAGACAGAAGTACCATAGTGCAAAAATAGCCTTAGACAAGAATAATAATTGATTTTTGTCTGGTTTTTAGGACATGCAGTTCAACATGCATTTAAAAGGTTGTATTTTAGCTTTATCACAGCATACACTAAACCATCCTTAGAAAGTGGTGTATTTTCAAAGAAAACTTCCTAGAAGTTTAGCCTCACTATTATATTATGCAGTGCAATGTTTCCATTGAACTTTTCATTTTCATTGAACATTTTCATTTTCATTTCAATGAAGAGCTTTTCTGAAAAAACTATAAAATGGGGAAACCATTTATATTGAGTCATAAATAGTGACTTGTTAATCATTAGAGACAATTAATTTTCTTAAGAGATAGTGAAAGAAATTGTTCTCTTCTCTCTTCCTCCAACATGCTGCAGATTAATATAAGGATATCTGTTACTTCTTATGTTACAAAGTCCTTACTTGACAGAATAGTTACGTATCAAAGTAATTTGCATTTCAGGTATTTTCTTTATAAAATTAAAATGTACATCGACAAAGAATAACTGACAAACTGAAAAACATTTATAGCTACTTCCTACCACTAGTGTTTTATTCCTAGAAATTGCTGATAAATTTCTAGAATGGTGTTGCTGCTAAAATTGCAAGGTATTCTACAGACCTTTGCCAGACTAAACATGGAAGCTACCTCCCCTGGAGTGTAAATTCTCTTTCTAGAGTTTCTAGAGGTGAGAAGACATACTCTAACTTCCTAGAAAAAAACAATCTCTTCATAAATCTGCAGTATTTTTCAGTATTGGGAATACACACAGCTGCAGAGCGTTAATAGTATTCCTCATACGGGAGAAAAAAAAATAATAAATTCTGTATTGGAAAGGTATTCTAATTTCCTATTTAGCACATACTATATAACGTATATCTACAGGATTTGTTTAAATTTTAAACACCTTTGGTTAAATTTTTCAAATACATTCATGATCAAATCATCTTGCATTTATCTGAAATAGAGTACACTTGATTGTTAGAAAACTGAGGGGTAGACAGATCTGCCTAGCCTGAGTTTCCACATTGCTTACTTTCAGCACAAGGAAGGGATAGTCATTGGAAGAATGAGATATCACAGAAGGATTCGCTTCAGACTGCTTAAACAATGCAAAGCATCTTCATGTTGTCACTATTGCTTGTAAGACTGCAAGACCTAAGTTCAATACAACATATTTTCTGAGGAAAAGTCATGATGCATTAAAATAGTAAAAAAGATCAGTGGAAAATATTCTCTTTGCCAAGTCCTTACTCCAAGTCTATAACCAGCAGGTTCTATCCATCTGACTTAAAAATATTCCAATATAAAAGACTCCCCTCACTTCCCTGAAAAAATTATGACACTCTGGAGTATAATTTTTAAAACTTAAGTATAACAAGAATTGATTTTCCCTCCTGAAACTCAAATCTCCCTTTGCCTTAATTTTATCTCATTTCTTCTATGAGAGTCCATGTGTTTGTGTAGGACATCTTTGGCATTGCCATTCAGTTGCATATGGACTGTAATTCCCATGTCCCTGATCCAAAGTTTCAGCCAGTGTAAATATAGTGAAGGATTTTATAGACACATAGTCATGAACACACACATGCACCTATCTATTTATGCAAAAACATCTATTTCATATTATTCCTTTTGTCCTAATTCTCTATAAACCTAACAAAACTAAGAAAGGGAGTAAGAGAATTGCAGGCGATTCCTCAACAGAGGTGTGGAGAAGGAGGTAGTTACAGGTTGACAGGCAGCATGAGCCAATAGAGCAGTTTCCTGGTATTTTTTATGCTCTTTCATTTTTCATATATCAACCCCTGTTAAATAAGGACTATGAAATAGAGCAATTCCTGTTGTTTTCCTCTTGATTATGCTAACTTCAGACCTGTGTACTGATGTCATATATCTCTTCTTTGAAGGCAGTGGAGTTTAAAAGGATAGAACACACAGTAGTCCACAGTAATGGATTCAGTTTGAAAAATCTGGTCTCAATTAGTAAATCTTTGTTTTGATTCAGATTTAGCTTTTATAGATATGTTACTTTATACCCAGTTGATCAAAATATGTAACATTTGTTTTGAATGACAAATAGCAGGAAATACTCAAAGCCAGCATTTGTCAATGACTAGCAGTTGTTATTTTATTATGGTGCTAAAACCACTGCTGTTTGACTCAAACCCACTCTTCAGCTATAAAACTAATGTATTGACTGTATCTTGATTTGTTATCAGCAACCACTGTGTTTCAGTAATATTAAAGACAGTGGAGAGTTCACAGGATATAAATACAGAATATTCAGCATTGCAAGAGACCCACAGGGATCATCAAGTTCAACTCTGAAGTAAATTGCCCATATGGGGATCAAAACCAGAACCTTGGTGTTATTAGCACCATGCTCTAACCAACTGAGCTAATTTCAATGGTACTGATATTATCCTTCACCACTGATATTATCCCTCACAAACCTGAAGACTTCCCTAGGTATTTATGTGAATACTTCATTGATGACTACTATTAAGAATATTTTGCCTTCTATCCATTCATAATTAATTCCCATTTTATGTACTCTTGTAAGATAATATTAAAAGTCTCCTGTTGTATTGTGTTTTAATATGTTCGTTTATGCTGTTGTTATTACCCATGTTCTGTGGATGGTTTGTTCCTGCTACTCCCCCATACCCCTATGGTTTAGCCCCTGTCACTCCTCCCTGAGCCTGCCCCTTGACTCAGCATAATTGCTGAGTCATTCCTGTGTCCCCTCCCTGGTGCCCTATCCATCATTCAGCATCCCGTCCCCACCATCTAGAAACTTCCATCAGGGGCGTCGAGTGACTGGATCAGGACCAGGGACCCCTCCCCTACTCTTCCCTGATATGTTGTTATCCCTATCCATTACCTTGAGAGCTGCTCCCCAGTTCTATCCTATTGGTTGTTCTCCCATTCCACTCCCCCCTTTATAAACTGTTGCAGAGGCCCACTCGGGGCTTTTGTTGGTTGGCCCTTGTTGAAGTTTGTTAGAGCTCCTGGGAGCTGCTAATAAAATCCTTGACGTTCGCCCCAAAGAGAATGAGCCTCATCATTCGGTGGGATAGCTGTCCAGTCGCTCCTCTGGAAGCACTCCTGGAAAACGCACAGGGAACTGAAGGGAGTGCATTCCGCCATCGCCGTGTCACCTGGCCGGGTCACTCGAGCGGCTGCCAAGTGGACATGACGGCAGTCTCCCATTTTATAAAAAAAAAAAAAAAAATCCAGAACCTGGAATGGACCCAGTTTGTATTGTTCTAAAGGAATTATCCATCACTGATCATGGTGTAAATTAGTGCTTCTCACTGTTGAGTCTTTATTAGGCTAGGCATAAAGATGACACCTACTTCCTGCACATAAATGACCAGCAGAGGCATGTTCTTTCAAATTTCATTGGACCATATTTTCATGCTAATTTAACCTCAAAGAAAAATTTTTCCCTTCCACAAGATCCACTTGCTGGAAATAAATCCAAACCTACTATATTAAAATTGTTGTGGTAAGCACCTTTATACTTAGATCTATTTGTTTAATGTCTGCATTCCCTACAGGGAAGCAGTGAAGGCAATAAGTATCAAGTAAAAGGAAGTCCAGAGTCAAATCTAGACAGTTCACATGGTACTGACATATACCATTAATCGTGCTATCTAACCAAAAGTGAACTGGAGGATGAACAACTCTCCAGGTTGTGAAAGTAAGAATAAGCAAGCTCTGAGAATGAAATTTCTCAAAAGATTTACTACAAATACCTATTATTCAATCAGAAATCTTTGTTGTAACTCTTTATATCTGGAAATTAAACCTCATGTCCTGAAAAGCCTTCAGCTGGTGCTATGCACAAATTTTTATGACCTACCATTTAAGGCATATCTATGAACATCAGCTGCTGTACTTCAGTTTTACTTAGAACAATATAACACATTTCAAGACCTCTATAGCTCTTTGTGTTCTGTGTTCTACATTAAATAGACAAATTGACATGAGCAATCACATTCCTGCTTTTGGCCAGTCTCTTTGGCAGCATAAACATTTGGTTGAACAATGAAAAAAGACTGCAGTAGAGGGCAGAGCTTTGAAGAAAAAACTCCAACACTGTATTTCTGTGGAATAGTCTCCACATTTCCAACTGTAAAAAATAAGCATTCTAATCCTGTGAGTTTCAGTACTTAGTGCAGAATTCATCTGTTGGATTCAGCATTCTCTAATTAAAATTTTATTCCATGTATATACAACATAGAAGAAGAAGTGACAGGTATTTCTTCTTAACCTTTAAGAGTACCACTATATTAGGAGGGAAAAAAGTACAAAGATAGGAATGTAAGCAAGAAATAGGACAGGAAGATGGATTGATAACATAGCTGAGCTGTTTTCATAATTAAAAAGGTGGCAGGGACTGCAGTTTGTTTATTGTTTGTCCAGACTGAACTAACAAATTGTATTCTTTGTGTTTTAATATGATAAATCTTTTTGAAAAGATTTTTTTTAAGATTTCTGTTTTAAGCAAAGCAACAACATTTTTAACAGTGTAGTTAACAAAATCAGTGAATAAAGCTTGCTGTTAAAGAACTCCTCTTTCCTTTCTTCACATTTGGACCAGTGCTACTAATTTGTTACAAATTCTGGAAAGGGCTGTAGATCTCAGTGCAGGGATTGTCTCTTGTACTTTCAAAATGAGCAATACCATTATAGCATTTGGCTGCAGAGGAGACAGAAAATGTAGTTGTTCCATGACTGTATCACTCATCAAGAACAATACAGAAAGAAAAATGGTTTGGAAGAGCTCAAGACAACTTCCTAAATGTTTGCCCCAGACAAGAGAGAGAGAGAGTGTCTGTGTGTGTGTGTGTGTGTGTGTTCACTCATGTGTATGTGTGTGTGTGAGTGCTTGTTCCTGACTGAAAGAATAAAGAATTTCTCTCCAGTAACTTCTTCCAAAAACACGTGTATATGTTTAGCCTGTGAGAGGTAGGCAGACACCAGCATGTTAAGAATCCTCCATGCCATAGAAATTACTACCTAATTTCATATAAAGAGTAAAAAATATTTCCATCATCATGTGTTAATTTCAACTCAGTGTTATTTTTTAAAAGTCTGCTGGATTAGAATTTGTCTGTCAATACAAACACTGACTGTAGGTATAAAGACGTTTTCTCATAAGGAAGTTTACACGATGCACCACCAAAATGTATCCCAAATCTCGTGGTGATGAAAATTGCAGTCTTAAACCCCAAGTTTCATTGAGAATTCTCAATGGCAGACAAACTCAGTTTAAATCTGTATTATATCACATCTTTAGACCTCAGTCCACCATGCTTATTAACTGGATATTATGGAATGGTTTATTAACTCTGCCTTTCCCCTAGCTTTAAGGAAAAAATTTACACTTATTTTACACTTACAGAAAAAACCTACTTATTTACTTGTAGTGTTTATCCACTTTACTGTAGAAAAAAAAAGCTCATTTCAAGTAAAAATATTCACTAATTTCTTAATCAGTTATGGAGCATAAAGCTTGTTTTCAACATGACCTTTTTGTCTGTTTGAAAGCCATTCTTCCAAGAAACTAAGTTTTGCTTCTACTGAAAAATTAAACAAAAATGCAATTTACTTGTTTTAACTCCAATTCAAACTTATGTTTTTGCTTTATAATTTTTAAAGACTACAAGCAGCAAATGTTTTTTTCTAATGGAGAACTGAGACTGTACATGAATGAATAAGGTTTCATCTGAGATGGTTAGTTCACTTCAACAGTAAAGTCCCTATTGTCCCATATCTGATGCAACACAGATTTTTTAAAATTTTCAATTATATATTTACATGATTATTTACAATTACAGACTATTGTATAATTATATAATTATGGACTTTTAAAGTTTGCTCCTTCCATTGTCCATCAAGAGCTGTAACAAATGATGTTCAATTGCATAATTAACATTTGTTTATAACATGTTATTTACAAAACAGTTGAGCCTTTGCACTTTGTCATGCTTTGAATAGTTTTGGTCAAATAGTGAATTTAACCCACTAAATGATATGCACTCTGTACAGAAACTCATGAGCTGTCTGAGAGCAAGGTTACTGAGGACACATACTCATGGAATTTAGACTCTCATAGATTGCTGCATAGGGACTACATTTAGGAATTAACTGAGAAATAGGAATTGTTCTCTAAACTTGTGTGTCTGTGTGTTTGTGTAAAGCACAAGGGTAAGTTTAGGCTAGATTCTCCCGTTCCTTATATTCTCTGTACATTTTTTTGATCTACCTCTAATTCAGCATCTGAATTATCTCACTTTATTCAAAGAAAATTCTGCCAAGATTATGCAATCTCTTTGGTTCAAGAATGAGAAGCAAAAGGAGGGACAGCTTATCTGAACATGAATTTGATTTCAAAGAACATATTTCCAAAAAAATCAGGTGAATCGTGGTTCTGAAAACACAAAAATTTCACTTACTCTTTCAGCTGAATTATTAGAGAGGGTGTAATCAGTAAAATCTGACCTTTTTTTCCTACTCTTGTACTTAACAAAAAGGGGTAGTGGGGGTGAAGAATGCAGTAATTCTAAAGACACTGAGAGTGCCTAAAGCCATCCTTCATGGACAAGGGTGTGGAGGAAATAAGTTTTGTCCTTGAAGTGCAGAAATTTATATTAGCTAATTGGTCTCAGTTAAGGACAGTAGCAGCAGCTAGGAGGACTTCAGGTCTTATTCCTTTTTCATTATGCATTATGCTGCATTGCTCTTCCTCAAACTGCACAGTCAAGTGACATGTAATTCTTCAGCTAGTTTGCAGGAGAGATGCAGAAGACACACTGCTTGCTCTTTGCAACTCCTGGTTTAATTTGAGGAGCTCACATGCAAGGCAGAAGAACCTTGGCACTTCCAGAGCCCAGCCAGCCTGCAAATGGGCACGTGCTCACATCACACTGTGCTGTTTCATCTCAGGGATATTTTGCTCCTGTTTTTTTTCTTGTTTTCCTTAATCTTGATCTAAAAGTCTCTAGCTACACAGCATTACCTTTTATTTCTTAAACACAGAACAATAAGAGGTTACTCAAAGAACAAATTTCTCCTTAGCAAATCAGCTATTTAGCAGTAGACTTTCAAGTATTTCTTTAAGCTATATGCAACTTTCCCTTCATATTTCTATACTTTTCCCCTCATTATTAGCGCACATATGGGAAAAAGATTATTTTATGTATTGTAATTATATTCTAGGATAAAACTACACCTAATAATACTTACAGAAGGGAAAAAAAAAGCCACCTGCCTTGAACTCTAAATATTGAGCAAATGCTGTGTTTCTGTGTTTACTCTGGCAGGATATAAAATCACCTTTTGGTGTTTGCTGTTTATAAGTTTGTTGGGTTTTTTGTTTGTTTGTTTGTTTTTTGTTTTGTTTGTTTGTTTTTGTTTGTTTGTTTTTTTTTTTTGAAAAGAGCATTTTGGAAATTTACAAAGAAAATGAAGGAATTTTGGGTTTTAATTTACCTGCTGAAGAGCTTGTATCTTGAGTGACTGAAAGCAGAGAGGAGAAAAATACATTTCCTTATTATTAGGGACAATATGCAGTGTTTTTAGGTTTTTAAAAAAAAAAAAAAAATCCTGAATCCCCAACAAAACCCAACCAACAACAAAAAAACAACTGAAAAACCCAAAACCAACCAAACAAACCCCTCCTCCAAACCCCTCCAAAAAACCCAACAGAAAATCATAAACCAAAAAACCAAAAACCAAACCTAAAAAAACAACCCCTTTGAAAAACAAACCAAAGCCAAACCAAACCAAACCAAAACAAACCAAACTCCCCCACAGTAGTTTTATCGAGTCACTTTGAAGAAGGAGTAAAAAAATCCATAAAATACAACTGATGAGTAATTTGCAATTACCCTGCATACTTAGTATCTAAGTGAAGTAATAATTCCCTGTCTGGTCTAAACTATCCCTTTTAAAGATGTACCTCATAGACACTCTTAAAAGCGTAAGTGCTACTGTGCTTAAAATAAATTTATAATGGTTTGAAAATCCTTCCAAATAATCAGATACTGTATTGTAAAGGCAAAAATTTAGGTAATCTAAGGCAGCCTCCATGAGTACCTGAATAGTAAGTATCTTAGATATTGTGTGACCTTGGGTTTCTGTGAGACAATATTGCATATCAGGTAAATAATTGTTTGTGATTGAAGCAGAGGAATTCAGACTTTTCAATTAACAAAATTCATAGCACCTTGTGACTCAATGCATGCTTCAAAAAAATGTCACACCAGTACTTATGATTTCAAGTACAACCGAATAAAGAACTGTGCAATCCATGCAGGAATCTCAGCTTTGATTGCATGAGTAATGAATTGTAAGGTTGAGGGTGGGGGTGGTTACTTCCTTATTTGAAGGATTTATTAAATCAGAATTTTACTTTTACTAGCCCTGTGGGAGTAAGGACTGAGAGTCCTAAAGCTTCATTAATTTGTGCTTAATAAAATTCCATTGGCAGGAGCTACAGCTGTAAAAAAAACCCCGCATGTCCTGATATGCATATTTAATATCAATTTCTTCATCCCCAAGAGCTCTGTCTCTCAGGAGCACATTACAGGAACAGACAAAAAAACCCCAAACATCAGAAATTACTTCTAGTGTGAACTGTTTTGGGGAAGGCAATAAGCATTGCCAAATGGTGAGCTGAAAGAGATACCAATGTAATTCAAAGCCTTCAGAACTGATTATATATCCAAGTATTATACCTTGATTTCTCCTTGCACAAGGCAGAGCATTAAAACAAGGCATGTAATGCACCCCTAGAACAGACTCCTGTTCTCTTAATGAATTAGAAAAGTGGTTTATTTATTTCTATAGTAGCTTACTTATTGACACATTTTTGTGTGTGTGCAAAAAGTAATTTCTGGTTAATACTTGAACCATCTGTGCTATTCTAATCCTAAGCTTCTTAGTCTGTACATATAAAATGACTTCTATTTTGTCTTTAAGGGGTCTTGAGGATTTTTGACTCTGCTGAAATTTTATTCAGCTCTCTTATTATTACGTGTGTTTTCAACACATGAACTTCTACCACAAAAATAGCACATAAGACAATGTGATACTACAGGTAAAAGCCAGTTGACATAACATTAAAATCAGTGGAGTCTATTGATACAACAAAACAAAATCAATGGCAATAGCACTACATCATGCACTATACTGAATTGAAACTGTTTACCACAGAAACCAAAATTTAAGATCAGTTTTCTGATACTTCTAAAATTTGAAATGCAATATCATTTTGCTTTGTAGTTTAATATCGTTGCCTTATGCCTCCAGGTCAAAACTAAAGGATTTTCATTTAACATTCTTGAAGTTTTTTTCGCTTGTGAGTAATTATTTTTTGTATTAAAAACAAAACACACAAAAAAACTACAGAAAAAACAACACATTTGAAATAAATATAATGGTTCCTTTATGTTTTGTCAAACTACATTTATCCTAGATATTGTAGCCATATTGTTTCTTCATATACACTGCATTTCCTAGATGAACCTGTACCATTGCATAAAGAGTTCTATTCTGACTTATGAAGATTTAGAAGACACAATGAACACTTCTTCAGACACTACATATTTTGCTACAAAAGTCACCAGGCAGAAGTATCCTGTGATTCAGACCAAAATTAAACCATGATTTAATCAACCTGTGAAACAGACATAAGCTTACATTGTAAATGGGACTAATATTTCTAATAGAACATCCTTTTTAACAAAACTGAAAATCAATAATAAGAGAAGTTTTAAAATTGACACTAGCCTTTTGAGTAACTGGAAATAGATCTTCCTGTCAAAGACTAAAACTGCTCTCCTCTGTCTAGACTGCACTGGGAGCAAAATTATCAGATTTTCATTTCCTCAATTTCACTCCACAGTGGTAAAACGTGCAAGTATTGATTCAACTGCTGAAACAAAAAGCAGGAGAGCTCTTCACCTCGTCAGGGTCAATGGGTTTGTGGGTGTCTAATTATACCTATACAGGGCATATAAATCTTTCTACTAGTCATTACATGAACATAAGAGTCCAAAGGCATCATTACAATCCTTTTAGCCAAACACTCATTCTTCTTTTGTTCTATGAGGGGTCAAAGAAACTGGGAATTAATATTATCATGGCTCATAGATTTTCAAATTTGTGTTTGAATACAAGAAGATAGGCTTTGAAGGAAAGTGCTGTGTGTGTGCACCCATGCATGTCCACTTGCAGGTCTGAGCTCTCCCCATAAACACACATACAGCTTCTCTTATTACAGTGTTTGGTTGAGACACGCTGTGATGTAAAGAGTACAAACATTCAAATTATGGTATGTCACAAATATAGTGTTGGCAAAGCTTTTGGTGAGTATTAATTTGTTTGAAAAGCAGATGAAATGGTAAGAATGAGCTGGAAGTGCTAGTTGTGACAGAAGTATTCTCATTTCTCATCACTCTTCTTATTTCGCTGTGGTCTTGCAAAAACTTCTGTCTTTTATCCTTATACTTACTGAAATGAGCTGATTCATTAAAACATTCAAACAATATTAAGAATTTTTTTAAAAGACAAATAAATGGCTATTAAAATTACAATTAAGGATGTGTTATGCTTTATATTATGTATCATATTGTGTGTGTTGTTAAGATGGGTTTTTATGCTGTGTAATCATGACAGTATAAGAGTATAATATTTGTACCATAGCAAAGCTGTCTTATTTTACAAGCAGATTACACAGACGCTGGGTGCTCAGCAGTTTGAACATTAGATGGAGTTAGAGCCTTTCATTTTATCTATGAGAGTAGTAATAAGATCCCTTATGAAAAGTGAAACAGATATTTTTCAACTATTCATTTCCTGGGAATCCAATTTTTGTCTTACAAACTGACTCACCTACTTGAACCCAGAAGTTACAATACAGAGTTAGCTCAAACTGCCAAAACCAAGAGGTAACGACTCTTAATACTACTGAAGTACACAGTAAAAGAAAAAAAGAATGGAAAGAGAAAAAAAAAAAAAAACATTACCAACAAAAAAGTCAAACAACAACTCCAAAACTTGCAAATGTTCACATCACTAAAAAAGGGAAACAAAATCTGGCCCTGTGTTTTTAAATAAGCTGTTTCTGACATTGTTAAGTTTTTTGAGACATGATAAAAATTGTGGATATGATGATATGATGCAATTATCCATAACAAGAAGAAATTAGTTGGTTGGTCCAAGCATTAATTTTTTCTGTCCTTGGCTCATTATGTGTCTGTGCAAAACACTTTCAGAGCCTGGGGCAGATAAAGCAAAGGACAGAGAGTTATCTAACTTTTCCCCTTGGTTAAAAACATATCCATGCCTTCACTCCAACCTCTTCTGCCCTGAGCTACTGTCAAATCTGTAGACTGACTGAAAAGAGCAGGAATGGTATTGTATTTGTTGAGGAATCAAAAATCCCCCCCAGAAAAAAGGGAAGAGCTTGTACATTGATATCAGAAGGAAAAAAAGTTGTATGGAGGTTTGATGCATTGACTGAACGTCCTGCTAGCACAGGAACTTAAATTTCTTCAGAGCTGTGCTTTTAGTGGGTTGTGAGCTTCTTCTTCAATCATCAGACGTGCTTATCCCCGATCCCTGTGTCATAATTGCTCATCTCCTACCCATGGTCCTCACAGTGACCTCTTCACTGCCCAGTGCAGCAAGGAGCCCACCTGTGATGAGAGCACCCTCTAAGACCCCCTCTGTGGCTCACCAGCTTGTCTGGGAGGTCCCTGCTGCTCCCTGAAGCCCTTTTAGGGTTGACCACTGATTTGAAGTGAAATCTGTGGCCTGTGTTTGGATTTTCATCTAATATTCCCATTCTGGACATGGCCTAGCAGCTATTCCTCTGCCCACAAGTGGTGCTACAGGGCTGGAGGGGAGAGCAGCATAGAATTCCCTGTAGATGGAGGACGAGCGCACTGCTTTGATGGATATCTCTGGGGCTGCCTGTCCATACTCCTCACCCACTGACCCGTGTAAGGCTGGCTGCAGTAAGTGCTGCCCAGCTGGGGAGAAATGACATCATAGCTCATCACTCAGCCCCACACTGCCTGCATGAAGCAAACGGGACCAAGGACTTGTACGTAAATTAGAGCGGATTGCCGGCTCACGTGGGAAGTTCAGTCTGCTCAGGCACGAGTGGCTCTGTGAGCAGGCATCTTGTGCCGGCTGCAAGCAACTGAATGGGGGCACAGCACGAGCTGCAGGAAACCAGCTCAGTTCTCAGCACCCAGATGAGTAATACAGGGGAAAAAACAGGGAAATTATTCCCTATTTATTTTTTTCTATTTTTTGCAGGGATTTTTGTACTCCAAGGCACCCGATGACAGGTTAAAAGGCAAATAATCCCTGCTAAGTCACAAATCCCCTACAAATGTGAAAAGAAACACATGCATATACTGAGAGAGATGCAGGTACTCCCTACTATGAGCTGGAATAACTTGTGTCATCAATAACACCATGAACTCTGGTGTTGTATGTCATCCAAAGATGTTTCATATACAACTCTAGAGTAGCCAGTAAGACTGAGGTTTATAAAACAATTTATTTTCAATAGTATCAGCAGGCAGAAAGAGGGTTCAACTTGGATAAAAGTTGCTTATTCAAAGTGCATATTTTTCTTGCTACATGCCCTTTTTTATTCCTGCTGCCCTCTTCTGGTGGAGTTTCATCTTTTGACCTTGAAATTTTCAATTGCAAGTTTTAGGTGCGGCAATATTTAAATGGATCTAGTAATTTACTTATAATTTCTTTTCATTAAAGAATTTAAGGAATCTCACATGACAAACATGTTAACTCACTTCAGTTTGACTAAATAAAATTGGACAACTGAACTTTCAGTTATTTGCATATTTTACAGTATTAATTCAATTCTCTTTTAAAAATAGGCATTCATTATTTTAATTATATCTAAGGTGTTGATTTCTATAAAATTTAAATATGTATTTAAAGTACAGTATCAGAAACACTTATCATAAACCACTGGTCTTCTCATTTCACTACTAAAATAATTTCATTACATTCATGTACATTTCTTGACAAAGAGATAAAATAACAGCGAGATTAGATTACAAACAATTTAAGAAATAGTCACTTTTCAATTCTGAGGCAGAAACAAAGCATCAGGTCTTTCTGAGGGAGTTCAATTATCAGAACAAAGTCAAGAAACAAATTAATCTCTTGAAGCCACATTCTTCCCAAATTCTGGATTTTTGTCACTTCTGTATTTTGTGTATCACTGCATTGATCCCATTTTCTTTATAGTTGAATCATGTGGAGGGTCTATGTACTGCAGTCCTTAAATTACAGTAACTTTTAGAAAACTGCTTAGGATTGACTTGTTATGAAACTTTTTTTTAAAGAAAAGAAACTAATTTTAAATCATTTTTCAAATACTATAGGGTAAATTGTTATTGAAACATTTTTTTAAGGAAAGTTGAACAGAACTTTGAGAAATCAGTTAAAATCCCATTACTATTACACACAGGGTTCTATCCAGAATCAATCTTTTTTCTTTCCACTGATGGAATATCATAGCAGGGACTCCTATATAATCTCCCTTTTTAATCTAATGATTTATGTTGTGGAGGGATATTTTTTATTATTCTTTTATTAATTTCCTTCATTATGTATATGTGTGAGAACCACTGAAGAAGTAGGGAAAAAATACTGAAAATAGGGCAAGATACAGCTCACTCTGGAAAGATGTTTATTTTCTTTCCTTTATATTCAAGCTTCATTATCTACAAGCAAATTGTTCATGGCAGTGGAAGATCAAATACTCTGTGACACAGTATCAGTGCCTATCATGGCCTTGATCATGGCATATGCCACCTCAGGGTATTTTGGCACATGTTTTTTCTGCCTGCACCTGCACATCTTTCCCACACTCAGGTCCTGCAGCCCCTCAATATGTTCCTTGATCATTTTCTTCAGATTGTGACAGTCTATTTTTCCATGGATGAACAGTATTCCTTCTGAGTGGATCACTCATACATACATAAAGTCTCTGAAGTCAAATAAATTCTGTTTTCTTTTTGTCATGGGTCTTCTCTTAATAGACATTGAAAGACATATTTTAAACTAAATCCAGTTGCCCAATTGCTCAAAGACTTAATAAGAACAGTGTGAGGTAAGTGAAGTCCTAAGGACTGGTTAGGACAAACATTGCCTGGTACATAAATTTAAATAAGTCATTCAGGGTTACCTTACATGGTTTATATAATTTCAATTCTACTGTTTCATAGAATTATTAAGAGGTTTAGGATATTTCTAGGGTACTTACAAGGTTAATATCTCAGCAATTTAAAGTTCATGCCACAGCCAGATAACATACTTAATGGCAGCAAAGCTTCAAACAAATTTCTTGCAACATTAGCTGCATTTAAAAATATCATCTTATGCCACTTCCTCTTGTTCAGCAATATTTCAGAATAATTGAAGAGACCATGTATTCACAGTGGAGAAAATAGCATACACTATTAACACTGCTTATGATGCTTATCGTTATTTAGATGCAAAGTCTGAAAAAATATTGGCAAAATCATGTTCTAAATATATCCTCATTAAATATGAAATATCAGCAGAAGAACCCATCAGCACGTCCTTATATTTTTAAAAAAATACTTGAAGAAAAGTTTCAAGTTTAGTCAGTGTTCTTAAAGATTATAGTCAATATTTTTAATGGACAATTCTAAGGCACTATGACAATCTAAGGCACTGTCAATTGCATTAACTTGAAAAGAATCCTAGTGGATTCAGTGAGAATTGACTGAAAATGGCTGAGGTTTTTGTCTTTGCTTTTGGTTTTCATTGGTAATTTGTTGATTGGGGTATTTATTTATTTATTTAAATAGGAGCTGAGCATTCAGATTCCCATTTAAGTTCTATCAAGCCTGATGCTTGAACATGACATTTGATGGATAATTCTCATCACCCACCTTAGGAGAGTTTCACTGTTAACATTGAGAACATTGGGACGTTCTCCATCCACTCTTTAGAAAAACTTAATCAAAAGATTACTCTTTAAAGGCAGCTAATGTTGCAGGAAATCTCATTGGAGCTCTACTCTCCTTAAGTACATTATCTAGCTGGAGTACAAACTTAAAAGGTTAAGATGTTAACCTTGGCTTTACACTACAGAGACTGTTCTACAAATACTGATTGTGTAATACTGAGTTTTCTTAAAACAAGGAGGGGATGAAGCAAGCAACTTTTGGACTTAAAAAGAGTATCTTAGAGTAAAGAAGTACTTAAAAAAGTATCTTTTCTAAAAAACCAAGCATGGCTTAAGTTTTTCCTTTGGGTAATCCTGACATGTTTGTACCATGGTGGTTTAGGAAGCACATGAAGTGCTTATAACTATCCCATGCAGGTGAACATTGAGTATGTGCCTAATTATTTACTTTTGTGTTTAGTGTTGGCCAAACATGTCTCAAGTGTTGCCCTGAATCATGGCCTAAGTGCATAACTTGAGCAATCTACTTTTGCCCAGTCATTATATGCAGATTCTGAAGACTTGACACGTGTGACTAGTACATAATGAGCATTATTAGAACTTCTAAAGAACGGCTCTCTGTGCATAACATATTCAGGACTGACTGCTGGGTTTGGTGTTTGTGTCTGGGGCTTTCAGTCTATTTCGAGTGAAAATATGTAATTCCAGGCCACTCTTCCAATACATCACAGTCATTTTCTCCACTTTAGTTGTTTTTCTCTCCATTTTTCCCACAAAATAAAACATCATTACAGCAGGTTTAAAGTGCACTTTAGTGCCTGCAATCTTCCCATGCTATTCTTTAATATTTCATCATTAAATAGCAAAATAACCTGATATGATCCTAATTTAGTGCCGATTACACTGCATTGATCAAAGTGACCTTTTCATACTAGAGCACAAAAATCAATCCCGCTGCACAACAAATGTCAGGGGGATGAGAGCAACATATAATCTGTGACAATCAAAACATTACTTACAAATGAAATCACCAATGACCTGCATGCCAAGGCAATTTCTGCATAATGTGCACTGGTTTTATTTGCAGCTTTTGTTGGGATTTTTTTGTTTTGTTGGTTCTCCACTGTCTGCTGCCAGACATAGTTGTGCTATTTCACAGTTTCACTGACGGCACTGAAAATGGTTGAAGCTCTATGATATCAAAATAATCACACAAAGTGACTATAACCCATAATGCTTATTTGATGTTCAGTAAAGTGTAATTTTCCGGGGACCCAAAATTCAGACTGTCCTCTGACAATGTTCCTGTGATGAATTTGGTGATATTTCAAAATGTAACCAAATTGACTAGGTCAGCCATCGGCAGGAGAGTCACAAACAACTGCTCAGGGATCCTCACTGTTCTGCCTTCAGTCAGTGATCCACAAACCAGAGTTTGACGTAGATATTAGATCTGCAAAGTTAATGACAACATTGCAGTGACATTAATGATATTTGTACTTTACCCATAATGTCCATGTCAATTTTAAGGTCCAGATGGGGAGGTATTTAGCTGCACAGGCAGTATCATCTACCAGCTGTAGCTAGAAGCACTTGACCTATCTATATCTGTAATTCAAAAGAGAAAATTGATTTTAGGTCATTTTTCAGGGTTGTTTTTTTTAATCACATAATAAAAGTATCTAAACTTTAACTTGCTTTGTGTTTTGTTCATAATTAATTAGGGATGACCCCTCCAGTGAAAAAATTCTTTACCCATAACCAAGACAATTTTAAATTGATTTATGAATCTTCAACTCATGAATCAAAGCTAGAAAACAATATAGTTAAAATCATGTTGTTAAAATGTGCACTTTTCAGCAATTCCACTGGTGTGAGCATGTCACAACAACAGAAGATGTGAATCTGTGTTTAAACTGTGTCCTGTTCAAGTATGTAGACTGTTGACGTTTTTTGGGTCTTCAAGCATGTAGACTTCCAGCATGTAAACTGCTGAGGTCTTCTTCAAGCATTTGGTTCTACAGAAACAGCTGGGACTCCGCAAGATTAAAATCCATCTCCTCCAGTACCCAGGTAAGACTTGCAGGATTTGGGAGCTGAGATCTGCCAGTGGCAGCTTGACAGCTCTTGGCTGAAGAATTTAATCTCTTTGTGTATTGGTTGCTTTCCTGAAACTAGATGTGGTATTCACTCTTGATGTGGTATTCACTCTGGATGTGGTATACTTCACTCTTGGATTTTGTCTTTTTAGATCTAAGCTGGATGCTCCTAGGTGATAGGTTAATGAGCAGAGTCAGTTTTAGAGATAGCTGTGTCATGGCCTTGTTCAAGATATGGAGTAGTATCTTGAAATGCATTCAGTCAAATTCTTTGAAAATGTTTCACTCTATTTTGCAAACATGCTTGGTAAAGGATTATGTCCAAAGAATTGAGGTAATTCTCAAGGGTTGGGTTTTTTTGGGTTTTTTTGATTTTTTTTTTTGTTTTGTTTTGGTTTGGTTTTTTTTTTGGTTTTTTTTTGGGTTTTTTTTTTGGGTTTTTTTTGTGGTTTTTTTTGTTTGTTTTTTTTTGTTTGTTTTTTTGTTTGTTTGTTTGGGGTTTTTTTGTTTTGTTTTGTTTTGTTTTGTTTTGTTTTGTTTTGTTCTGTAGCTGTTCTCTAGAGAGAAAGTGTTCTGATTGAAATAATTTATCCATAAGAAAAATTTCCAAGGCCTGGGTATTTTCCCTGCTTATGCACACTAATCTGCTAATCAACCAAAAATGAGAGAGCATGGGAAAACCTAACTCAATATCAGTCTCAAAAGTGCTTGTTCATCCAGATGCTTTAACTTCAGATCCAAAATAGAAAAAAAAAAAATAATTAGAGGGAGAAAGTCTCATGGTTTTATCATCCCTATTACTGTTCTGGGGGTCACAAAACATTTCCTTTTATAGCACTTCACTGATAATGAGACTGTACAATCTCAGATAGGAATGTCGAAAAAAAGGGAAGCTAGCTATGCTTTCTACCTCAGAGATGAATGAATGAAACCTTTGGTGCAGCACTTGAGATCCTTGAGGGCCTCTGCATCAACGTTAAAGAGCCCTTTTGGGTCCTAAAGAAAAAACTATAATCTTGGGGAGTTCACATACATTTGCTATTTTCTTCCTTGCTTTCAGTAGCGATACAGTATGTGTTTTACTACAGATACAGTACATGTTTTACTCACCAGGCTGATTAAACATGATTTATGACTGACACTTCCACATCTCTGTATGTAGCTGTGGTAAGAACTAAATAATATTCAAGACCTGGTTATGAACCAAATCCAATTCATTTCACGCTGATACAGAATTAGTTTCAGACTAATGTAAAGGATCAGTATGGGAAGACTGTTAAGGTGACTCCTTTATTTTTAACATGTTCTTCAGTGCAATTTGCGGCTTAACAGCCTCACTATAAATGATGTGATTAAGTTTTATATATTTCTGTATATTTTATGTATTTACCCAAATGCAGCTGTCATTTTGTATCCTGTTTCAAATGTTTAGAACTATATCAGTTGTTTGGAGCAATCACAATTTGCAAAGACAATTTTTTTTTTCATTGTTAAGCTGCAATGCAAATGTGAACTGACAAAACAAGGATGACTATATAGATCTGGACAAAGTAATTTTTTTCCATCATAATAGGAGATTGTAAAATCTATTCACCATTAAAGAATCAGTTGAACAGATCCACTAATTCATCATTTCTGGTAGACATAGACAATGCAATCATTTGCATCAGCACATCCAAAATATCCATTCAAAATAGCTGCCCCAACTCAACTTCTAGCACGTCCAGCCCATTCTTTAAAAGCAATGTTGCTTTCTTTCAGCATTTTACTTTGAGGCATGAGTGCAAATGGGAGACTATTGGTCTGCTGTAACCAAAATCTGTGTTTTGTCTGATTCCAGCATTTTAATAATTTTTGATTTGTTACATTGTTTTGACTTTGTTACATTATGGAATTATAAATAGGAATATACTTCATAATGGACCATATAGAGCTCAGTATAAAATACATGTTGATTATTGAATAAAATAATATTATAAGTCTCAGTTACAGCCTAAAATATAGACAGTAGGTGTCTCAGGTACAAAGAACCTTTCATCTCACAGGGAAATATAAAGAAAAGTACCAAAAGAAGAAAAAGTTTAGGATTGACCTATCAATAACCAGTATACCTTATCCTGAGGTTTAGATTCTTCAACTTGTTGTGCCATACGTGAAACATGATTACTCATCACTAAAATCTAGGGCAAACTGAATTTAGACAACAGTTTAGGGCTAACTCTGAAGTCAGAGCTAAAAAAAAAAGCATCAAATAATTCTTTAAATAACAAGCCAATGAATGACAATCAATTAATTTTTTTATATATTAACTGAACATATATGACTGTTACATTTTCATACCTTTTGTAACCTACTTTAACACTCAACTGAGCTTTGAAATATTTAAGCCATAGTCTTCCAGGGCTGTATTCCATTTTCTTGGGCAAGACATTACCACTGTGCTGGGTAATGCTATCTCTAAAGCTTTTATGTTTTAGCATAAGAGGTACTTAGAATTATTAGGTTTCCATTGATTCTGAATGCCACAATTTCTATGAACATCTGATATCTTTCTTATCTGTATTCTTTTAGATCTGTACATCCAAATTGCATTCAGAAATGTAATCCTCAGACACTAGAGAAAACTAATCATTTGTCTACTCCAGTTATAAATCATACCTTATTAGAGAAAATCAAATTTTCTGTGATCCCAGAACAGAAAATTATGAACTTAATTCTTTACAAATTGCACAGGAGATAATATCTGATAATCCATTAAGCACATCTTAATCAATATCTATCACTGTAATGTAAAGCGCACTGATAAGGATATGCGTATTGCTGATTAAGAGTATCACTATAGTGGTACTCTATACAAATTTCAAAGAATTGAAATTAATAGATTGCTAATGTATCAAGCAACTAATTTCATTCAAGCTAAGAGTGAGCTATTTTGCATGCTTAAGAATCTGAGTCAAAATGTATTAACACCTGCAAGCTTTAAAATACAAAAAAGTAGTGTCTCACAGGTAATGAGAGAAACTAACTTCATATGAGAAAGTGTGTAGAAGCTTACAGTTAACATGACCCAGTCCAAATGTTGTGTGCTTAAGTGGAAAGTTTCTTACCAACTTCACTGGGCTTTATGGAAGACCTTTGCTGTCTGGCATTACATCTTTCCTTAAAAAAATCCCCAAAACACACAAATAGCATTTTAAAAATAAAGGATCGCTTTCACAGGAAATTAATAGGACCTGCCACACTTGTACTTTGCTTTAAGCTTGTCTTGGAATGAGTTTTCTGCCTGTGTATTTATGCACTAGAAAATCCTAACTGGTCTGGAGCAGATTAAGTGATTATAGTGTGCAATTCAACAAATTCCAGAAACACGTTTCAAGTCCCTGAGTCACTCACATGCTGTTCAACTGTTTATGCACTGTGAAAAATGGATGTATGACAAGTATGCAGGAGGAAACTATTCTTATTAAGATAGTAAGTAGTTTTGTGTGTCTTCTGCTAAACTGACCTCCCAACCTCCTATACCAGCATATATTCTAAATAGTTCCTAATGAACTACAAGTAAATCAGGAAGGAAAGTAATCTTGCATACTTTCTATGAAGACCTTTTTTAAAGCTCAAAAATAATTATTCCTTTTTATGAGATGCCACTTGTACCAGTAAATTAGTGTTTCTGAGCACAGGTAACCACACTTTGTTGGTAAATCTAAAGCAAATGTTAATTATATGAAATAATTTCGTCTTTGCAAGACAAAGGGATGATTCTTGAAATCTCTCCTTTTCTATCATACAAAGTCTTCTTCCAGTCTGAACAGAGCAAGCAATTCTAGGAGTTCCATTTGTTTAAGAAAATAGGTCTAAATTGATTAAACTAATCATTTTATTCTAACTGCTCTTTTTAAAGACAACTGCTGATTGCATGCCCCTTTTGTAGCTGTAGCTGAGCCTGAGATGGTACAAAATCACCATCTTGCCAGTTGTCACAACTATTTGCTCATTCTTTAATTAAACATAATATATAAAACCGTATAATTTACATATAATTGGGAAACATCATCTTCAGTCAAGAAGACAGCATAGTCTGATGGCATAAGTAGAAGCTTGGGTGTCAACAGGTCTGAGCTACTGTCCAGCTGGAGAATCACAGCTGGCCTGGCAAAGATTTCTTAATCTTTGTTTAAAAACCTCATTTATTTACAAAGGATGATTTCAGTTAACCATTGACTTCATGAGTATGCTGTGAGAGTTGGTGCATTGCAGACCTTAAAATAGGATAAAAGTTTAGCACTGACTTGCAGGAGCAATATACTGTGATGACAGCAAGACTGTGGTTAAATAAAGAAAACGAAGGACTGTAAGTGCAGGTTTGTCTTAAAAAAACCCACCAAACAGAATAAACCCCTGTATTTCAAAGTCATGTTCTATTTTGCCACAGAGTTTAATGTTGTTGAGGAGGTGAATTGTAAATATAATAATCAAACTCCATTAAATAACAGGAGTGGGTTTATCCAAGGAGAGATCTGGAGCCAGTCAAACATCAAATGTTTGTTTCCAACAATGCTTGGTTGAAGAAAGGCATGGGATTGAAGAAATCCTCTCCACAAAGGCTGAACACAAAGGAAAGCAGCTCTGTGGAGAAGGACCTGGGGGTCCTGGTGGGCAATAAGCTGTCCATGAGCCAGCAGTGCCCTGGTGGCCAAGAAAAACAATGGGATCCTGGGGTGCATTAAGAAAAACATTGCCAGTAGGTCAAGGGAAGTCATCCTGCCCCTCTACTCAGCCCTGGTGAGGCACACCTCAAGTGCTGTGTCCAGTTCTGGGCTCCTCAGGACAAGAGAGACATGGGGCTATTGGGTGGAGGGCAGTGGAGGGTCCAGTGGAGGGCAACAAAGATGATCAAGGGATTGGAGCATCCTCTCATGAGAAAGGTCAAAGGAGCTGGTCCTGTTTAGCCTCAAGAAGAGGTGACTGAAAAGGGACCTCATCAGTGCCTATCAGTATTTGAAGGGAGGGTGCAAAGAGGATGGAGCCAGGCTCTTCTCAGAGGTGCCAAGCAGTAGGACAAGAGGTAATGGGTAGAAACTGAAGCACAGGAAGTTTCACCTGCATATGAGGAAAAACTTTACTTTAAACTGCCATATAGGTCATTTAGTTCAGCTCCAAAACCAACCATTTTACCAAAGGCAACAGCTTTTGCATTTTGCAGCAGGAATCAGATGCTGAAAAAACGTCATTTAGCATAACAGACTGAGGGTTTTATATTGGGGTATTCAGTATACATTCAAAATTTTATATTATCTTGAAATCTCACACTGCTCTTTAAAGTATCTCTTTTTTCCTCAGAAAGACTCAAAAGGAGGAACCTTCAGAAGCAAAGGAACAATCTACTATTATTCATGATCTGGTATACCTGTTATCAGCAGTGCATTTAACTGAACAGGCCAGCATCCATGCTGCAGTCTAAATTAATCTCTTGCTTTTCTGATTGAGAGTTCTTTTTCTCAAACAAAGCAAAAAGCACTAAGGTAAAATATGCCCAAATGTCCTTTTATTGCATACAAAAATCAATCACGACCCTTTTCCCACACATGGGAATACATATGCTGTTAAATTTAAAATAATGAAAATGACTGCTTGTGTACTGACAGGGAAGTGGCACTTGTATTTTGGGAGATAATGTCTTTCTCATCATTAGACTAAAGCTTTATCAGCCATGAAATTTTTAGATTTTTCTCTTTTTTTTTTTTTTTTTTTTTTGGGCACAACATGCATCATAGTTTTTACATGTTTTGGTTTCCAAATATGCTCTTTCCTGGGGAATTTTCTGCAGCCAGAGAAAATTTATCACAATCTGGTAAATTTACACAGCAAACCTCTTTTATGCACAAGTGTTTTAGGATCTACTCCATGATCTATATACAGAATACAGGGAATACAGAAGTGCCATAGAAACAGAATCTTCTCCATACACCATGCTCTGCCTACACTGAAAATTAAACATTACATAAAGCACATATAGAGTTAGGCAATTAGCAGCCCTTTACACCCGGCAGCTTGATTCTGTGTTATCCTCCGTGCCATAGCTTGAATCAATACCATTACTAACTTTACTGTGTATGCCCATATTATGCACATTCAAGCCCCAATACACTAGAAGTTGCCAAAATTCTGACTAGTAAAAGTTGCAGCTTGCCAAACTAGCACTCAATTCTCCTTTGAACAGGTCACCAGGCCTTTGATTCCTGTGCAAGCAGGAGCTTGCAAGCAAGGAGCTGGACCTTTTGCTGGGGACAAGTTCCAATGCTGAAGGAACAGGACTGAATAGCAGATAGAATATGATTTAGCCAATGATATCATTATTACACTAAACCCACATTTTTGTATTTCATACTCCACTTCTCTTGGTGCAGATAGCTATGGATTAAAGCTGGAGAACACAGGAATGCTGGTACACACAAAAATTTGCATTCACAAAGAGATATATAATACACAGTAGATTGCAACAACAACCTGAACTGAATTGTTTTCTGAGAGAAAACTCTCTGAATTGTTTTCAGAGAGAAAACAGTAAGGGCAAATACCCTTATTCAAGTTATGACCCTCAGGAGCTTAAATGATTTTTGCTTAGTGCATTAAGAAGCACTCTTCACATCTCACCCTAGATGTCCCCTTTCCAACTCATACATTGGGATCAGCTGATTTCTTCCAAGGAGTCCTTGAAAAATAGCTGTCACAAAAAAACACTGTGTAATGGATGGTCCAAAAGCAGCACAAGCTGTTGGATGTTGTGTAACTCATTGCCAATGGACACCTTCTGGGGACACTTTTCCATACCTCACAGCAGTGAGAATCATCATGCAAGGGCTGGGGAGAGAGGAGCATGTTCAGCTCAGGCTACATCCACATTTGTTCAACCTGCTCGCAGCATGGCAACCATGCAAGCTGGATGTTATTTTTGCTCTCCTCTGTATCTACTAATACCTTCCTCATATAAAAATAACAGAAGATCTCAGGTTCCCTTTTAATTGAGTGACTCTTCAGGTGTACATTCTATTTTCTCCAGTTTTCCTCTTTGGCAATGAGTAAGAGGCAGACACTCTTCATAAAATTTGCAAGTAAAAGTCCTTTCCTATTTACAGATTTCTAAAGTAAAAGATTTGAGGAAAAAGTCAAGCATTATTAAATTATTGCTTTAAAAAAACCCACTATTATTTGTTTTAATGCCAGCATAAGTTTTATATGAAGCCTACCTTTCATTTATGGGAAAAATAACCTTTTTCCTGATATTTAATACATACATTATTAGATTTGGTTATGCATTTATTGATTAAATTGGTCCATAATATTCAGGTCTTTTCAGTAACATATCCATTTTTATACCTCTTGATTCAAAACAGATTTATAAGTTTTCAATGGAAATTCTGGTGAAAATACATCTTTATCGACACAGAGTAATCAACAGGCAAGTGGGCTTTCACCTGGAAAACCTGGCTTCAAGTCAGGTTTTGCAGAAGTCAGACAAGAAACCAAATTTTATCCAGGTGTCCAAAGCCCCATCTCCAATGAATGAGCAAGCGTCTTTTTTTCTTCCAGAAATGCTTGACCCCAGACAGTTTTAAAATGCAGAAAAAAAATAGATATGCCTTAATCATTAATTATTTCCTTGTAAAAGCAACACATTAAACCTCCAGAACAGTGAAACATCAAAATTTTTTAAGTTTCTGATTAGATATGTTGAAGTTAATAGGTAACTAATATGTTCCTCAAAACAGTATGAAATTCATTATTGAAATTTCCATTCTTTCTGGTTTGTTCCTAGAAATAAAAATAGAATTAATAACTACTATGACGATGGAGAATAGAAAACCTAAATGCAGTGTTACAGAACATATGTAATAAAGTGACAATTTTGCATTAACATTTACATTTTGAAGTATAGAAATCATTGTGAAAGTCTACATCATATTGTTGTGATCTCAGAGCCTAAAGCATTCCATAAAATTGTTCTGGAGATCTTAGTGTTGCAAAATATGGAAAGTATTGAAATAAAAATACATTAATAAAAATTGACATTTTCTCAACCATGCAAATTAGTCTTCAGCCTGGTTAGTGAAAAATAAGAGTGGAAGGCAGAAAGAAATGTTATTCAAACCTTTTAGTGAGTCAGAATAGGTGTGACTGAATTAATTAAATACATTTTTATTACTATAACCCATGTGAATAATATACTCCATCATCATCAGTCTCTGGGCTCTAGGTGAGTCAGTGGAGTGATAAATGTTGATGCCAACTGATGGCACAAATTCACCGACCTATTAAAATTAGAGTATTACATTCTTTAAAATCAGTTATTGAATGTGGGCCAAACCCAGGACATGGCTTAAATTGAAGAACAGCATAGTTTGGAAGACAAACTTGCCTTAGTGTGAAAATATCTCTCCAGCCTATCTGTTGTAATTAAGTGCTGGGGGTCACCAGACAGCATACATTTCCCTTAGACAGAATAGTCCAAGATTTAGCACAGCAGTAAGCCTGAGTGTAGTAACCTGAGCCGAGTAACAAGGGAAGATATATTGAGAATGAAGCACAGCAGAGAGAAAAATCTTGAATTACTTCTCACCGACTTTACAACCTGTACAGAAAGCCATGCATCCTGCACGGAGCCACCCCTTCCCTGCGGAGTGGGTGATGGGCCCTGTTCCTGACCATCCTCTCCTTGCTGGCGCACCTGCCGGCTGCACTGGCCAGGTCCAGCTGACGTGCCTTGCTGCCTGCAGGGTAGCCGAGATCAGAGGAATTAGTTCTGCTTGCCTTGGGAGGCCAGCCCAGCCACCAGTTTCTATTCAGACTTCCCTCCACCACTCAAGCTCAAGTGGAACCATTTAGTACCCGCATTGTTCTGTGGTTTTTATTTGTTTCCTTCCACTCAAGCACATGTTAGAAAAGGCGACCCCCCCAGCAATCTTTTTTTTTTTTTTCCTTTTCACATGACTAAGCGATTATCCTCTTCCTAATCAAAGAGACAGATGAAAAGAGTTTATTAATAAAAGTTCCCCTTCAGGAAGATTGGAAATGAATGATTAGTAAAATACACCCAATTTTGCTTATAGACCCCCCTCATAGGCATCTGTGAAGGGTAGGGATGCCAGAATAGTGGTGGGGATTCAGGCATCTGGAAGCTGTTTGCGATATGGATTAGAAGTTAGGCTGCACATAGGTACTGCCTCCAGTCACAAAAGCTTGCTCTGTGAAGGGGAAAAAAAATATGCTGCTTGTTTACAGTGCTACTTTTTCCTTTGCTTGTTATCTGTTTTATTTCTTCCCTTGCTCCTCTCTCCCCACACCATTCATGAGCAATTAGGTCTGCACCGATACACCAGCTGGTGGGGCCTGTTAACCATACCCACCACACCAGCATCTTGGAAAAGGGGAGGAGACAGGAGCTGGGCAAACAGCATGGCATTGTGCCTGGGACCGGGGCATTATCTGCTCCCTGTTGCCAGGGACCGCTGATCAAAATGGGAAAAACAACTCCTGCACTGAGGAGAACAGACCGAAAATTGTCACATCTTGCCGTGTATCCACAGCATGTTTAAAACAGTGGTAAATCACAGACACAAAAACTCCAAGAGACTTTAATAAAGAGCTGAATATTTAAGCAAGTTTAGGAAGAGTGGTGTTTTCCAGACAGATCTAGTTTTACTAGTGTGAGTCTGAGATGGCCGCAATATTTACAAGAATTAAACCAGACCATCATAAAAAAAATCATGTGAAACCTGAGAACCATTCTAGTGAATAATTCTATCATACTTGTCTTATGAAATAAATATTAAATACTCAAAGATGCTACTTTAAAATCTCTCTAGCAATAGGCTTTTCTGATGCTTTCTACTCATTAAGGTAAAATTTTAGTCTCAAAATCAATAAGTAAAGTATAAGATAAGGCTGCTTAAATTCTACATGTGTACATTAGAACTCAAATTAAGAGAGTATCCCACCTGAGTGTGAAGGGCCTTGGGGTCAGGGTTTTAGACCTTCTATTCATACAGTTTTCCTTCAATCGGAAGAAACAAAATCCAAGCCCTAAACTACTTCAAAAATGCCAAAGAAAATTTAAAAAAATGAAATTATTATTTTAGACTGATTTGCTTTCAAATCTAGATTCTCATGCTGCATTTCAAAGAAGATAAAATTTCTCCCCTCTCACACCTTATTTGGAAGAAATTGCATTCTGAAGCAAGGGCATTTCTTTAACTCATTTTTTAACAGCAATAAAATTAAGCATTAAGCAGCATCTCAAATTCAACTTTTTCCTAGGAGCATCTATAAAAAAATACACCTAAGAGTTGAAGGAAAATATATCTGAGGAAAATAGATTTTTGTGCAAACATCTTTCCAAATTTGTCAGCATTTTTGATTATTTGAGAAAGGAAAAAGGAAAATTAATTGGAAGACTACTACAAAATAATTCAAACATCTCCACATAATTGCAATTACAGCAGCATCATGGTAGGGTTATACTATTGCTAATGCTGTAAATAATGCAGGCTATTGCAGTAAATCCAAAATTATTAGATTTAAACTTATGACAAAGGATATTAATTTTAGACCTACTGGGTTATATTAGATATATATTTTAAGCCTCTTAAATGCTTACATATTAGAAGTATAGGGAATCTCTGCTTTTAGAGGAAGGACTGCTAAAAAAAAACATACCTTGTAAACAACATTCTTAATGCCATTTATGTGTGTCATTTTACAGGAAAAAATATTAAAAATTATAGACATTTATTTCCAGAGAACAAAATTATGAACAAGACCAGTGTTAAAGAGGTTTCCTTAGGATGGATTTAAGATGATCCCATGACATACAAGTAAAGGGGATTTGATTAGCCACTCCTCATTAGTGCCAGCAAAGTTTTAAATAACACCCCACTATCACACATTCCCTATCTCTTAATATTTAGAGAATTCTTTATATAGTATTACTAGGCTTGTTTATATTAGATTTCCATGATGGTAACAATTTACCTATGCAAGTCTTCTTAAAACTGAAAATCACAACTTTTTAAAAACTGTTTAAAACCAAGTATTTATCTACATAAATCATCTATAATAGAGTCAATACATTATGCTGCATCTTCCCAGATGCAGACATCATGTATACCGCTTCTTAAAGTAGCTAGTCTCTTCTTTTCTCTTCTTGCAAGTGATATAAAGTTAAACCCATCCTTTAACTGGAAAAAAAAGATGCAGTGCCCAACTAGAGCCACACTTTCAAATTGCTATCACTACAGAAAGCTTCACAGGTAAAGGAAAAAAGAAAAACATCATCTCAGTAGGTCATCGTTTTCCAGGTTCCCATGAGGAAGCCCTCGGGGAAGGGATAATAGCCTGAGGTTTGTGGTGGTGCTTTTTGGTGCTGTTAACATTAAAATATTTTTCTTTTTCAGACAGAGTATGTGTCAAATAATGACAGGTTTGCAAAACATAAGATGTCTAACAATATTCATAATTGTTCAGACATCTCTGGCAATCCCACCTTCCTTATGCTTTGTCTGCATTCAATGCCTATACTAAGGGGATTTCCATGAACACCGTTTATAAAAGCGCAATTTACAGCTCTTAAGAAACCAGGCCTTTTTTTCCTGAAGAAGAATTGTATCTACAAAAGAAAAAAAATGAAATGGTTCAAACTATGGAAGATAACATTTACTTTCACATTGAAAATATGTTTAGGTTTTGTCTTTGTGGGCTTTTTACAAATAAGATAGAAGTTTTATAAGGCAAGAGAATATTTTATTGGAGCAGCCTCTTTACAGTTCTTGTGTTTGTTAAGCCATATTGCCTTGCCTTTTCAGAATTGTACTGATAAAATAATTTTTAGAAGTAAGTTATATTATAGCTGAAAACATTTGTATTATTCTTTGGAGCCATCTAGCTAAGGTATTAGAAAACAGAAACTGGAATATAATATTGCAATTTTATTCTTTCTTTAAATATAAGTTCTATATTCAGTATGTATCACGGTTTGATGTGGAAAAAAAAAAACATTTTTTGCACATTTTCTCTTCTCTTTAATTCCTTGTTGCCTGGTTTAGACATACTACATAAATTTGGACACATGCAGCTGCACACACATGTTTAGAGATTCAGACTTAAATGCATGATAGCCATATAACCATATGCAATACATTCATATATTTTTGACATGCTTCCAAGCACTTGATTTTGTGTATTTATGTAGGAGATGGAGTATTTGTTTGCACTTTCCTTTCCATTAAACAAAGGCTCTATGATTTTGTCAAACTGCTGTTAAAGGATAACATGTAAATACAATTTAAAATTGCACATGCAAATGGCCACATGCAATTCTGGCCTTCTAGTAAAAAATATGGAATTAATGTGCCTCATTAAATACATATATTTTATATCAAAAAAAGTTCAAAAAGAATGTACAGCCCCTGCTTCTTTTTGTATTACCATGATATCTTTCATATTTTCACAAAACTAAAAAGATGTTTTTGTTTTCCCTGTTAGATTAAAATGTTGTATGTCTGATAACATTTTTTAATCAAAGTCTCAAGCAAAACCACATGGACTGGATGTGAGTGGTGTAAGTGCAGTGGAAACAGCTGAACAGGTGATGCAGCTACAGAAAGATATTTAACTAAACAAATCGCTAATCTCAATGATTACCAACCCTTTAAAAAATAAAGACAGAAAGAGAGAGAGAAAGAAAGAAGGTAAGAAAGAAAGAGAGAAAGAGAAAGAGAGAGAGAGAGAGTGAGAAAGAAAGAAAGAAAGAAAGAAAGAAAGAAAGAAAGAAGAAAGAAAGAAAGAAAGAAAGAAAGAAAGAAAGAAAGAAAGAAAGAAAGAAAGAAAGAAAGAAAGAAAGAAAGAAAGAAAGAAAGAAAGAAAGAAAGAAAGAAAGAAAGAAAGAAAGAAAGAAAGAAAGAAAGAAAGAAAGAAAGAAAGAAAGAAAGAAAGAAAGAAAGAAAGAAAGAAAGAGAGAAAGAGAGGAAGAGAGGAAGAGAGGAAGAGAGAAAGAGAGAAAGAGAGAAAGAGAGAAAGAGAGAAAGAAAGAGAGAAAGAAAGAAAGAAAGAAAAAAGAAAGAAAGAAAGAAAGAAAAAGAAAGAAAGAAAGAAAGAAAGAAAGAAAGAAAGAAAGAAAGAAAGAAAGAAAGAAAGAAAAAGAAAGAAAGAAAGAAAGAAAGAATCAACCCAAAAGAGAAGTTTCTGAAATTAGGTTTAACATCCAAACACACTGAGGTGTTTATATGTGTGCATGTACGTGTATGATCCATCCCTACCTGCATCTATGTAGGATATGTACAAATTTTATTTTTTTTATCTTGAAACAGTTCTGTCTGGAGCCTTTCAGTTTCTTTTCAAGGGGAGTACAAGGGAAGATCTTTGAAGAGGTAAATATTTTACTCTGGCGTGGTTGGCCTGCAACCTCCGTTCGGATCCTCCCTTCTATCAACAATCGTCTCATGATGATCTGTTTGTCCTCTTCCATGTGTGGATAAATTCAACTCTCCCAAAGGCGAAGAGGAGCAACATAGGTATATTCTGTGGTAAAGACCTTTTGACTGGGAGATGATCATCATTGTAATAACATCTTTTTCAGCTGTGAAAGCCAATGAACAGTTGGCCTTATTACTCTTGAAATATCTAAATAAGATGAAACCTAGGCTACTTCCTTAATGTGTCCCTGTCCAGATTTAAAAAATAAAAATAAAATCCATGCTATTTTCTTTAAAAGTCTTGTTTAAATAAATATTACTGTCATTACGTAACCTAACACTTCTCTGTTTTCAAGTATGGTGATTAAGGAGAGAAACCCATAGGACTTTGTTCTCCTCTCCTCCCATGGTCACAGGCACAAAATTCCTTTTGCATTTTACCTGTTTATGTTGCCTTCATATTAGCCAGCATGCCCTGAATGCTTTGCCATTTAAAGTGAAACTAAAGCAATAGAATCTCTTTTTTGCTACTTTTCCCTCTATATCCCTCCCACACCATTATTTATCCAAAACTCTAGAATTATCTAGAGTGACATTAATCTTTCAAGTGGGAAAAAATTAAAGGTATTTTTCTAGGGGCAGGGTTACATTTCATAGTCACACCAGGTGCCTTGCAATCATGTGCAGGGAGTCACAGAGGGACAGGATCCACAGCAGCTTACTCCCTCTTCTCCTGCCCTGACTCCAGGCATCCTTTCCTTTGACCCCTTTGCCAGTCCCACATCCACTTTCATCCCAGTGCACATGGTGGAGGGGCTGGCTGTTGTGATGGCGTGGCATTGCTTGGGCTGGGTGACAGCCTGCTCTCCACAGACAGCGCTGTCAGAGAATCACAGACTTCCACATGTTCAAGCGAAATTAACTTCTGTTAGTCTGACATTTTCCGCAATCAATACTCACAGGGTCCTTGTCTCTGGGATCAAAATTCATAAATCAAAAGCAGAAAGCATGAAATAAGGTATTTGATAAATCCATTAACTGAAGTGGAAGTGTACTTCTGTGGCACTGTTTAAAGACTACAGTAGTGCTGGCTAAAGGGGGAGAAATCTAACAAACACATTAAGTGAAGTGCTGGCTTGTATTTGTTTGAATATATGGCTCAATCTCACTTGCTGAAGGACTTTATGCCTGGGCAGCAGACAAGTTGGTTTCCCGGGACTCCACACTGCACAGACTGCCTTAAGAAAGCAGAAAACCAACTAACCATTTTCTGATGAACAATCCTCTCCTCCCACTCCAGGACAATCCAAGATAATGCTACTGCAAACCACTTCAGATTCACTAAAGCTGCATGAGCCTAATGTGTGGGTCACTGCTTTTAAGGGTTAGAAGGAAGTCCAAGATACACATAAGCACCAAGAAAACTTTTGTTGCATCTATCAGTCCAAACATCCAAGTGACTCCTAAAGCCCCAAGGACTATCTGTCAGTACAGTTTGGTGTCTAGGAATTTTTTTTTTTTTTTTAACACAGGACCAAATCCATACTTTGTGTCTTCTGATGTGGGTCTCTTCAAGTGACTGTAGTTCTCCAGAAGCTAAAAATGCATCCCATGGTTTGCGTACTCTTAAAATTTACTGTAGAAAGATACACCTGTATTTTTCAGCTATGATTTATGATATAGAATTAGGGGCAGAGGTTTACAGTTGAACATACAACTGCATTCTAATGCTACAAATAGCATTACTTTAACAGAGCTACTTTTTAAGGCCTATCATGACTGTGTTTGCTGTGATTGAAAACTGCAATGTCTGCTTGATACAGAAACTGCCTAATGACTAAACTTGAATCTATAATGTAATATAAAATGTAGCAGTAGACAAATCACTTTCATTAGATAATTTTTTATATCACTTCAAATACTATGATGATAGACCTTCCTTCTTTCATGATGTAAAATGAAGACAAAACACCTGCTTTTGACAAATCGTCTTTAACAAAAACCGTCTTCAACAAAAATTGCTTCTAAGTGTAACTCCATGTTATCAATGAAACTCCTATTTTATAGTTCCTGAAATCAGTAGAACAATATTTTCAGCACATCTCATCCTATATTTGCTCACTACCTATCAATGAACAGTTTGATTTTGCTTTTCTCTAATTGCAAGCTATCCAATAATTAGAGCAGGGTTTTTTTTCTATACAGATCTTTTGTCTTCTAAGTCTGTCAATAATTGTGATTTTCTAAGAGTCTGAATGTACTCTAATAGACCTGTGAGAATGACTTTTTTTTGCTGTTATGTACATTCAATAAAGTTTTTCCCCCAACACTTAAAGAATTCTGTTACTTCCTTTTCTGCTCTGAATAATAGAGCTCCCCTTGAGAAAACTCATTTTAACAGAATAGAAGTCTGCATTTAATTTTAGATAATAAAATTATTGGGCATGTCTGGCTTACCTGACTGTTTATACTTATAGCATCACCCTTATCATGAAACAATTCTAAAATTAAAAAGTTCTCAATATATTGACCTCTGATATTTATTACTTGACAAAACATCTACATGTGGGTTTTTTTATCATTCAGGGAGTCTTAGCTGGAAATCTTTGGGGAGAAAATTTTTTTGTGTTTTGGTTACAAGCAACATCTAACCCTATTTGTCTTTTTTATTTTTCTAATTTTTCATGAACCGTGTGAATCCTGACTCTATGTCTTCCCATGGTGGAAGCTGAGAAGCCAGAGCAGCTACTCATCCATTGTGGCTTCCCAAGCAATAAGATCCCCACTCCTTCACACAGTCAATCTGATTCTCAGTCGGCCTGGCTGACAGGTGACTGGCAGGGTGAGTGTCCTAGGAAGCTGAAGAGGCAGACAGTCTATCCACTGATGGAAAACCAGCCAGCCAAATGCCATTTTTATCTTCTCCAAAAAAAACTGTCCTGTCATAAATATATGGCTTCTATGTTGTTTTGGTGTTTTTTTTTGGTTTTGTTTGTTTGTTTGTTTGTTTTGTTTGTTTGTTTGTTTTTGGGTTTTTTGTTTGTTTTTTTTTGTTTTGTTTTGTTTTGTTTTGTTTTGTTTCTTTTTGTTTTTTGTTTTTTTTTTTCCTGCATGAAGGAAATTTGTTTTCCATTCAGCTCTTTTCAGGGGTTGTTACCAAAGAAGGAACCCATAATGACTGAGAGCTTTCACTCACTCAAACACAAAATTCAGTAAGTTGACTCACAGCAGAATGTCAAGCAGATTACCTTGCTTAGGACAGTCAGTATAGACAGGAACTTGCCTTGAAGTTCTCAGATCTCAATTCAAGACCATTAATTGTTCCACAGCTCTCCAGAACAGCAAGTACCTAATTAAAAATAGGGTAAAAAGAAGAAAACATTTATATCTTGCTCTTTTTCTACTCTCCCTGCCACAAAGTTGACTTCTCAGTTTCCCAGTCATACCCATCTAAGAAATTCCTTCCCTTTGCCTCTATACCCCATTGACATACAAGACATTGAAGTCTAGAGAACATGATACTTCAGTGGACAGTTGATTCTCATAATATCTTTATAACTTTGCAGAGCCATTTGGGACAGTGCATGAAAAAATGCACTCAAAAGTAATCATACTACCTAGCATGCAGGTAACAAGTGCGTATGTTTCAACCCTTTCCAAGATATAAGCAAAGATACAGTGAATCTTTAATTTTTCCCAGAATTGCATCTTTCCAGTGTTTTTTTAGTCCTCAGAAAGTAGGGTGGCCTGTGAATTTTTAGATCATTTCTTGTAGTAAAGGAAATGTGATTTCTATTGGTACTATCCAGTACAACATGATAACATCATTTAGGAATGGTATACTAAACCCAGAAATCTTCCAATAGAAACTTCCACTGGCCAGCAATGTTGTGATTTGAAGCATAATTCATTTTGGAATTCAAGAACATCATCAGAGAAACCATTTATAAATGCATCTCATAAATTGAATTATATTTTTCATATGTTTTTGATGCCTAATAATGAATTTTAGCTGTTGTACAAAAAGACAACAAGAAGTCAGTTTGAGACTTATTCAATAAAACAGTGAATTCCTACAACAGGAAATATCACTTCAAAGACCTTGCACTGTTGCAGTATGACAACTGAAAAAGTTAAGCTTCTCAAAGTCATGTGCTATGAAAAGAATATTTGCCTTTTCATGCAAAAAGTAACTAAAATATCATGACAAGTGAAATGGGAAGAATTTATTTTTTCCTTACAGAAACAAAATAAAACTACACTGATAAACCAAGTAGCAAGTTGTCATTAAAAATAGCTTGGGGTTTTTCTGTTCTTTTTGAGCAAAATATTCTGCTACCTCTTTGTTTCTAGTAATTAATGCTACTTCTTTCTAACAACCTTTTTCTACTCTTCAAAAGGAAAAGCCCTTTTTTATTTGAGGGGATGTCTAACAGTATGTGTTGATTATAAATATGAAACAAAACCTTATATACAATCATGGAATAGTTCAAGTTGGAAAGAGCTTTGAAAGGGCTTTAAAAGGTCTCTTCGTCCAACTCTCTTACAATGAGCAGGGACATCTTCAACTATACAGTTTAAGCACTAAATCTTTTTAAATTATAAAAATTGTATGTTATTAAACACTTTTTACCAGTACATCACAGAAGCATCACACAGATGCTTCCTGCTATATTCTACCCTGTAGTTTCCAGAAAATCTACTTGACAGCAGCAAACATTAATATCAAAGCATCCTTTGCTTTGCCTGTATTTTCTTATATAGATTTATCTCTTGCAATGAAAATAAAAGACAAGATAGATGCTTACAGTCTATGTGAATGCTGAGACCTTTTTAAAAATTAGGAGGGAAAGAAAAGAACCTTATTGCAAACACAAGTGCAAAAGAGCTCCAGCAGTCAGAGCATTTGCCAATGAAGAGCAACAAGAAGATTAATTTGGTAATGAGAAGATTAATGATAAAAACATTTACCTCCATGTGGTGTAGAGGGAGTTTCTCCTTGGATCTGGAAGCTCGGACATGAGACCCTTTTATTCCTCTCTGTTCTAGTCCCCTTTAATTAAAAATCCTAGAAAAGACAAAGATGTAGGATTTTAATTTGGGATTTTTGTGTGCCTGCTGCTACAAAGCAAGTTCATCCAGTATCCACCCATATTTCTGAAAATCTTCCATTTCCCTTTTCTGTTTCTCCAAACGTACTTTTCCAAGCAGCTTTATGCCTCCACTATGCAGGAGAGAGGATCCATGTTTCTCTTATAGCTCCCATCATGTTCTCTGAGCTTTTCCACCAATAGTCTCATCTTGATTACTGCGTTCCCTGCAAGAATAGATGAAGACAACCAACATATATAAAAATATTTACCCTCTCTGAAAAGTGTTATAGTTATACTTAACTGTGCTTCATATCTTTCCTAAAATTTAAATGTAATATGCTGGTTCTCACTTGGCAAGAAATATGAGAAGCTATGAAAATAGTCTTTTATTTCACTGGACATAACTGTTCTAAAAACACATGAACAGGTCACTTTTTTTCTTTGCTATACTTTTGCTTTCTGATGTGAAACAAAGGAATAATGGTGAACCATTATTTCAGCATCTGCAGTCTTCCCTAGCCAAAGTGCAGGGGTTACATCAATTCTGAAATAGAGATATCTAGTCATTTAGGGCAAGACTGCTTAGTTTTCTTGTAAGTCATACTTATGACTTTTGAATCGCCTAGGGTTCCATAAAGCATGTTAATTTAATATATTAAGGCTGTGACAGTCACCTATTATACCCATGGTATAATAGAAAAGACAGCTTTAATAATTTTTTTTCCTTACTAGGAATAGTTTTTCAGAAGCATAGATGAAGAAAATACTTGCCTTACTATTTTTTTCAACCAGAGCAAAGCTGCAAAGCTATGACATATCTTTTTCTGGAAAAGGCTCTCTCCTATGCCTTTGGAGGCAGAAGAATGCCAGGCAAGCTTTTAGAGTTATATTTTCCATTCTGTCCCAGCACACAGTTCTGTTACTAGTTTTCAAGACATGTCAGGAGTTGTGTTGTTTAATTGCAGTTTTTTGCACATGTACAGTTCACAGTTCAAGCAGTGATGAGAAATGAAAATGAAAATCCTAGTGTGCATGAAGATAACATTCTAGTGCTTCTTGCCTCTTCCTCCTATCCCTAAATGAATAGCTGGCAAGTTTGATGGCTGACTATCAAGAGATTATAACAATAAGGTATTTTAAGCTGGCAACAAAGCAGATGGGAGTCCACAACCTCAATGCAGCAGTTTCAAGCACCTAAACTCATTACCTCAGGCTCAGGCAGAAAGAAGGGAGGTTGGTGAAGCATGAGAGCTATTTGCAAACATTTTAAAGTACTGTGGTTCCATTCCTGAATTTGAATGGAAAGTGGGAGAGAGCTATGTGAGAAGTTTAACAAACTGGGTATGACAAGCAGAAGAGGAGTCACTCTTTATTTGTTAAACTGGTATTAAACAGAAATTGGTAATACCAGCCAGAGGCTTAGTCCCTCTCATTGAAACTTTCTAGTTCTTTACTAACTACCTCAAGGAGCCCTGCCTTTTGCTAGTTGAAACATTCACATTGTCACACATAAAAACAAACTTGGGTGGACATGAACATGGTCTCAAAAAAAAAAAAAAAAAAAAAAAAGAGCATGTTCTAATGTTTTTCAGTTTGTCAGTTCAGTTCCCTAAACTGCAACTCAAATTTTATTTATAAAAAAATAGACTGTGGGAAGCAGCCCAATGCAGAAATAAATGTTGTGTGCGAAGAGAGAAGGAAACCCTTCTGTTGTCAGGATTTCTGCCTGTGCCAGCTAAAAATCAACAAAAAACTTGTTTGTGCTTAAAAATCATAAATAGAGGCTAGTGCTGCTCTTGACACTAATCCTGAGACTTTCTTTAAAGTCAGATGTTACTCTGTGATTGCTATGGAGTATTTGCTTCCAAAGGTGCTGCTTTCTCTCACCCACTGACACACTGCTGGATGACGCAGTTTCAAAATAAAAAATTGAGCCCAGATCAAGTACATCTAATCTCTACAAGGCCTTACTGCACACTAACTGAAGTTAAGATTTTGGAAATGAATGGGAATAAAACTGCGAGAGAATAATTTAATTCACTTATTGATTCCTACAAGGTAAAATACACTTTTCTCACTATGCCTATCTTGACAAACATATGCTAACTTAATTTTTCTTCTTTTAGGTAGTCTAATATTTTAAAGTCTTTTTCCAATTTGGGATTGTATATTTATTTCAGCTATGAGCCACCTGAACGCATTTAAATGCTCTCTACCACATAACAAACAGTGATTTCCTCCTAGGAGATGAGGGAGCTGTAGCAGTTACACTGTGTTATTGTACCACAGTGGCAGGCTGCCAATATGTTCATTCACATTTGTAAATTCTGTCTCTTCTGTAAAGGAATAACAATCATAGAACGAAATACTTTGCTAAAATCTCAAATGTTTATCCGAGGCAGTTGTATCATCTTTGAAATTCTGTGATGGAACATTCCTCTGTTACACAAACAGTAACAAAATAGATCCAAAATATATACCTTATTATACATTTACTTGTAATGGGTCTTTTTCTATGTCAGGGAAAAAATTTACTGGTTAATTAAAAAAAAAAAAAAAAAAAAAGGAAAAAAATAAGCCTTAAACACTGTGTAGTACATTATGGAATTCTTGCATGTTTGGAGGACTGTTCTAGTTAGGTCATGTCTTTTTCATGGAAACAGAGAATAAGTTTATCAAAATAGCAAATCTTCTTTTGAGCCAAGACCTATGAAGATTCTTTCATAGAGTGATTTTTTCAATAGAGTGACAACTTTCAGTTTCCTTGTAGACCTGCAATGATGCAATTGCCTAGAAGGGCTGCTGTTGTTACAGCTACTGTGTAGTTAATAAATGAATGCGACACAAGATACTAGTGAAGTGGAAAACAAGGGATTGTTGGCACAGTCCCCATGTTCTTTTTACAGGACAATTAGAGACACTCTGCATTGTCAAAACACTTTTCAAGATTTAGTCACAAGTTGGATGCAATCTATCTGTGATTGCTATTGGCAAAAGGTAAACTTGATTTTCTAAAAATGTGCGAGTGTTTCAGCATAATTAGCTTGAAATAAGAAATGTTATCTGTATTTGTTAGAATTTCATAACAGACAGAGATAAATTAAATGCAAATAAGTTTTCTATCTGTGTCATATCAAAGTTTTCCTTGTCTATACAGAGGAATTTAGACAGATTCTGCATATAATGGGCTGCTTGTAGTGAAAAAAAAGGGACTACATGCTTGGGCAGTGCTCTCTGGCTCTTGCTCCACCATATCTCAGCATACGGTATGCATGCCAGCCCATCACCTATCACTTGCATCTCTTTTAAACAAGCTGAGCTGAAATATAGCAAGCAGTATGCATACAATTCTGAAGCATAACTCATTTGCACAATAATCTCTTATTGTTATGCACACAATTATATTAATTTTTAATTGGTTTATACCTCATCTAAGCAAGCCTAGAAAGCCACATCCTTTGTTCAAACTCTTGCTTTTTTTTCCCTGCTGTAAGGTCTGTGCCTTTAACATATGCTTCTTGTATTATAAACCTAATCCTAAGGCTAAGAATTATTTGCTTTTCTAAAAGACAGCTTTATTTATCAGTCAGGAGCTATCTAAGCATCTAAGAACCATGCTGCATTTCTCAGTTTTTGGACAGCGGCTGCAAGGGTACTTTAAATCAGGATCTTCGGTTGGCAGCGGCAGCGGATCATCTCAGTGGCAACTGGCAGGGACCTTTTCTAAGGCTGAGTCTTTGAAGCACAGCATGTGCACTGCCACTGCACCCATTTGCTTTCTGCAGGGTAAGCTTGCCACCATATGGAAACCACATGGATTATTTAGTGGAGGTCAGACTAACGCTGATAGCATAACTAGATTTTCTGTCTCAATTGTAAGAAGTTTGATGGAAACAAAAATACACAGTACAACTGTGGGAGAGGAAATGTGAACCCTCTTTGTGAACCCTCTTTTGTGCTTTAATACCAGTCTGAGCCATCCATTCAAGGCTGAGTCTTGAATGGATATTAGCTAAGCATTTTTAAGTTAAGGACAATCAACTCTGATTAGTGGTTTCAGTAAGTACAAATGTTGAAAACATCAAATGTGGATACAAATTTGGTCTTTGACTTTTCATTTTCTTCTCTACTTGCACTAAAAAGACAGATCAGACTCCAAATCTAGTGATATTGCTTAAACAGCTCCATTTTATATAAAGAACTAACACCAGATTTACAGAGGGTTAATCTAGTTCTAACTTTCTCTAGAGTGCTCAGTATTTTCCACACAAAAAATTTAAGAAGTTATTTGGCACTTGGAATCCAAATATATTACTTGTAAAGGCATGACATGAGAATTACAATCACAATTAATGATCTGCCAATACTTTTTAAAGAAAAATATTGATGTCCAATGTGTAATCAGGCACTTACTAGATACTATGATCATCTTTCAATGAATGTCATCTATCTAAGCTGGGCACTCAAATTACACCAAAGTTTTGGAGATTAAAGAAAATATGTGGAGTAGAACTGAACTAGAACACTCAGAATAGGCAAATTACTATATCTTGCAGATAATGCCTTTACGACTTTGTCCCATGGTTAATAAAAATGGCAAAAATCTTACTGAATTTTCAAATGAGTTGGAATGAGGTGACAAGTGTCCTACTCCTTTTTAATTCCTCGTAACTTTCCCAAAGGAAAAAAAATCAACTCAGTAGCCTATTTTCTTCATTATATATCAACATGCAAAATTTATCTATATTTTAACATATAGGATAAACATATATTCACTTTCAGCATTCTCCAGTATGATTTCAAAGATGTTTTTGCTATGACATTTTCCTATAACATAAGGAAAATATTTTATAAAGAATAGCACTTGATTGGATTCCTCAAAATTTACTGCTTTGATTTGCAACCAGAAATGACCATCCTCTAAAACCACCAGAGATAACCCTCAGCCACCACATATCACGCAGCTGCTCAATCACACGCTCCCTCTGGTGGGATGGCTGAGAGAACCAGAAAGAAGGTAGAACCATAGGTTGAGATAAGAACAGTAATAATAACAATAACAATAACAATAACAATAACAATAACAATAACAATAACAGTAATTAATTAATTAATTAATAATGTAGACTAAGAAGAGAGATAATAAAAAGAGAGAGTAAGACATAGAAGCCATAAGAAACAACTGATACAGAATACAACTTCTTCACCAACCGCTGACGAATGCCCAGCCAATCTCTCAGCAGCAATCAGCCCCTCCTAGCCAACTCCCCTCAGTTTGTGTGCTGGGCATTATGGTTTGTGGTCTGGAATATCCCTTGGGCCAGTTTGGGTCAGCTGTTGTGGCCATGCTCCCTCTCAGGTCCCTGTGCAGCTCCTCACTGGCAGAGCATATGCCTCGTTTCCCAAACTTGCCAGTGATTTATGTGTATTTTTACCTCTAAAGCTTTTAAGTCACTGGCATAAAATTGTTCCTCCCAAAAAGCAACACACACTGTCAGTAGGTCATGCCAGCAGTAAGACAATTAACAGAACAAGCTCTTCCATGTACCTGGAACGGGTACATGGAAGACATGACAGAGGGTACAAAGCACCAGGTATCCCTGTCCTTGCTGTAGACTGCTATGAGAGTCATGACACACAGGGTAAGGCTTCACACTCTCAAGGCTTCATTCAAAGAGCACCATGCTGGATTTCTGCAGTCCATTGTTTGGAATTTCTTTTTCTATTAGTTCATGCACAGATATGTTTCAGTGCACAAGGACTATCAGAGTGCTGTATAATTTTATAAGAAATTGAGGAAATATTATTATTATCAAATTGAAGAGGAAAATAGGAGTTAGTGAAAGGTATGATTATAGCATAATTATGTTAAACTCTTGGTGACAGAAATTTTTATCTTTTAAAATAATGAAGATGATGAAAACAACTCAGAAAAGGTTACCATTTCCATCTTTTTTTAGAATGAAACCTTGAATATAAATTATTATGATTATAAATTGTTTTCTTCCAAAAACATCAGATGACTACCCCGTGTTTTTCAGTTATATTTTTAGAAAAAATTCTCATCTTGGTCTAAAGACTTTTTATGGAAAAAAATATCTCAAAATATCTTTCAAGCACAGAAATAAAGGAAATATCCTGACAATTTGTGAAACTCTTTTTTTTCTCCCACCACTGAAAAAAAACGAAACAAACTCCTTTATTCCTTCCCTGAAAGATTTTTCATTTAAAAGGATTTTTGCCTGGAAGGGACAGATAATGTTTCTCAATTTTAATATGTTAATTAATTGCCAGATTATAATTTCTATGGAATTGAATTTTAATTCCACATTAATATTTAATGAATTAACTCATTTAATTGTAATGAACACCAACATATTTAATGATGATTGGTTGCTTGTTTTTAAAAAATGCATAATAAATATTCCAATTTTCTGAGGATTGTTTTTGACAATTTCATTTTGTTTTATTTGTGTATTAGCTGAAAAAGCACTTTGAGGGATATTTCTCACCTCACCTCACCTCATTGACTGTGAGTGCTCTTTGGAGAGGCTGAAAAATTTTCACTGTGGTTTTAATCATGGCATGATTCTGAACCTCAGCTTAGTTTTAAAATTTGTCTAACTTCACCAAAATTAGTGATAGTTTTTAGATTTGAATTTCCATGGAAGAAAAAAACCACACCTTTCTTCTGTGGGAGGGAGGTGACACAGCTAGGCTAAAAAAGCAAAAAATAAATCTAGGAAATCATTTCAGAAACTAAAATCTTATAGGGTCCCAATGCTGAAAGAGGATCTCTAACTCTTCTGCATGCAATTTACCTTCTCTACGCATTTTGCTACTAGGTTTTTTATCCCCAGCTTTCAGTTCAGTCTGCAGCACTGACCATCACTACAGGCTTTTTCACATTATGTCACCCTTTCTCAAAACAGCACTAGTCAATTCAATGTTCTAAATGCAGCAAAAAGGAAAGGAAGAAAACTAAAATAAAATCAAATAGATCACACCTGCAAGCTAAGTGGGCTGGGATAAAAGATCACTCTTCTAGCAAAAGCAGCAAGTTGTAGGGACAAAATCTTGCTAGGAATCACCTGAGACTACTGAATCTCTCTATTCATAATCTCACTGGCTGAAGGGCTTACTCTTTTTAGAGGGAATTGCAGGATCTCTCTTCAGTCCCAAAATCCCGGCTTGAAAATGACTCTGGTTGCCCACATCCTACCACTGTACTACTGGTAATCTCTTTGGTGGCCCTTTGGATTTGCCTATGGATGTTCCCACTGAAGGCTGCAAAAGAAAATAAATCTATACCCTTCTTGGTTTTATGATCTCAATCTTTTCTCCAAAAAAAGTGACAAAGAACAGCTCTTTGGAGAGACAAACTCTAAAAGGGCTATTCAAACATGCAGACACAGGCAAGATATCCTTCCAAAAATTCACTAAAAATATTCTGGTTTCTTGGCCTAATCTTTATTTCTCAAAACTTCACTGAGGAAAAAAAATGTTATGAATCATTACTTATTGATAGCCTTAAGTGCACTTCTTAAGATTGTGATAGCATAGAGCATAGAGATCACAAAACTAGTGTAAGCAGATACCTACCCCAAAACCTATCTTTATTATTTATGAATTAAGTGTGTGGCTGCATAAAGCTCAGTGCATATGAGCAGTAATATTACACCATCCTGACGTGGGTTTCACTGCTGTATAAATGCAGCCCATATTAAATTTACAAAGGTTACAAAACCTTTAGCACTGATGGCTTTTAAGGAGTAAACGTTCACCATGACTCACACTTTGTTCACTTGTGCCATTTGGAAATTAAGTATTCTTAATTGCTGTAATGCACTGCAAGTTCCAACACTTCTCAGTGACTGAGGCACGTAATTCCCCTGTAATTTGAGTAAAGTATTCTAATTGATTAATTGAGTTTTCTTGTAAGATTGTGCAGGAGTTTTAGATGCAAGAAGGTTATCCTTGTTCTACCTAACATAAAAATGCTTGAACCTGCAATATAAAGTAATATTATAGGTGCTGAGTGAAAGTACACAGCAATACAGTCTAAATGACATAGCCATTTTGCTGGCAACAAGTGTGTTGTACTTTACATCAAACATGCACTATGGGAGGTGAGAAGAGATAAAAGCTTTTTTTAAATGCCATTTAACATTTGCTGTCAACTTTGTGCCTTGTGTTGCCTGTCATTTATACAATCAATTTTTGTTTTGGTTTTTTTTTTACTTGGTGTAATGCTTTTCACTGCACAAAAACAAGGAGTAAGAAAATAATGACATAAACAAAAAATGTTATGGAGATTCATCAGTGTTAGGTAGACTTCAAAAATGGGCAGGGAAAAAGTGAGAAAGGTCCTTTCCAACCTAAGCCATTCTATGTTTCTATGAATGAAAAAGAGAAAGTAAAAGAGCTGGAAAAAAAGAGAAAACAAACCCCTCCACAAATGACAGTTTATTTTTTTTTGCATTAAAAGATGTACTCCTTAACAATGAAGTTAGCAAAGTAAAATACTAGAAAATCCATAATGTCACCAGTTGATTGAACTGGCCCAAACCCAGATCAGATACAGGATCACTCCTCAAGTTCACTTACAGAGAACTGCTTAAGCTGATTGTACTCCAGGCTTTAGAAGACAGGAGCTAAAATACATACATGGACCCAGGAGCTAAAATACATACATGGACCCTATAAATTATTCTGTACATCAAAATAAATCAAATTGAATATCAAGTGATTTTGATGGGATTTTTCTTACTAGATTTTGCCATTCTTTCTGCAAAATGGTTGAATTGCTATTGAATTTTGAGGTAAAATGACTGGTACTATTTCCAGCATGTCACAGTCCATTATAAATTTTACATTAGATAAATAGTAAATGTTCATGTAAAATATAAAACTTTGACCAAAGATTTCAAAGACATGGCAACCAATAAAATAACTACATGTTTTGTCTGTGTTTTAGCTGAAATGTGACTTCAACTGTAAATAAAAATTTGCTTTGACAACATTTGCTGCCTTTTCTTACTTTTAAGAAAATGGTCTGCAGCTTCCCCTGGGTTTCTGCACAAATCCAATCTAACTTAAGCAAATTTCAAAGGTCTAGAAGGGTTTCAAGGAACATCTTTTCTTCTCTGTTCCACTTTTCATTCCTTGCTTTCCTTTCCTAAGCTTTTGATTTCCTCAAACCATGCCAAAACCACTTGTTTAAAAGGAAAATAATCCCTCTCTAAGTGTAGGGATGTTGATTTGTTTCTTTCCCACAGATTTTGAGGACACTAAGTTTGCAGAGGACTAGGTTCAATATTTATTTACACATTCTGCTGAACTGCACTCCAGTGACTCACAGAGTAGAAGGGTAAGCCACTTCTTTTTTCTACCTCCTCACAAGTCCAGGTCTCTGGGAAGCATCTCTCATTGCCCTGCCTTCAATATTTCAGCCAGGGAGGTGGTTGAGACAGACACCTGCAAAGATCTCCCTATTCACTCATTTTGTGTGAACAACTCTGCTTTAAAGCTACTTGAAGCAGTATTGTAAAACAACAGGAGTGTCTGCCAGGACCAATATTTGCCTGGTAAGGTGTTTATCGGACTCTTCACTACATATTTTTAAAACCCTGACAGTTTAAAGGAGTTGGTTTTGGTTTGTTTTTTGTGAAGCACATGGAACACATTTCTCTGCCTCATGACAGAGTTTGATGAAGGTTATTGCAGAATTCCAGGTAGGGCTTCAGTTGTGTGAGACTGGAAAAGCCCCAGTTGGAACTAAGAGATCGTTTGAATTAAAGTTGTGCAGCTGATGCTTTCTTGGTTGCAAATGTTTCATTCTTTTTCCACTTTCTTTCCCTGCCTCCCTTTTATTGCTTGGTTTTTATGTATCATTTCTGAAAAAATACGTTTCCCCTTCTTCACATGGAGTTTATTCCTAACAATGTCTGCCTCTCTGTCACACCAGCTCACAATTTGTATCACCCAATACACTAAGGGCCACAATTCATTTCAGTCATGGTTCAAAGCTATCCTGAAATAATCACAAAGTGACACTGTGAAATTACTGTAAAAAATTGTGCGGCAGTGTCATGACATTTTATAATTGAGACCTCTACTACTCATAGCTCTATCAAAGCCCATAAGGAGGAAGGAAAAAAAATTGTGTTTTGACAGACATAGCAGCTTGAGATGCACAAGCAAGATTGTATAAAGTCAGCCATGTAGAAAGTTATCGGATGTTCCAGTTTGTGCCCCCATGAAATTGGCACAAATCATCTGGATTTGACTTCAGGAAGGTGGTTAGGAGTAACATGAGAGAGTAAACGAGAAGGTAATGGCCACTCAATGACTTAACCTGTGTCACAGGGCAACTAATGTGTCAGCAAAGAATCAAATAAAGATGAATGAGCTTATCAGAGAACCATGCACTGCCTCATTGGGTCCAATTTAATTAAACAAAGGAACTGTTCATATAGAAAGATTAATAGAGCAACAATATACAGTAACTGCTACAAAAGTATATCAAAGAAACACATAAACTGTTAGAGGCTGCTGCTATGCAATATTTTCACTCATAATACTAATGAAAATCATCAGGTGACCAGAATCATTTGACCAGCCATACACATCTTTTTGGTAAAGGTTTGAGCTTACGTGTAATTCACAACAGCTGAAGATGCTGCTTGTATGAACCAGCTAAATGGTGATAAATGGAAATCTGCCTAGTCAATCTACTCTAGAGCTTTCTCTGAGTGTATGAAACAGGTTGCCCTCTTTGAGGAAGGACTCAGGCATGTCTCCCAAAAAAAATGTTGCCATATGAAGTCACTTCTCTTGCATCAGAATACTTCTCTGGATAAGAAAAATATTTGACTTTGGTCACAGAATGAGTACATTTTATTACCCAGAAAATAATAATTTAAAAAAAATAATATAAATAGAACTTGGAATAATCAGCCTAGCAAATAATTTACTGGTAAGAAAAGTGGAGTGAAGAAGAGGAGGGTAAAAGGAATGAGATGCAGAATTAATCAAGTTTATTTGGAAAAATGTAAAGTTAAGGTAGTAGTTTTACACTTTTGGGTTATAAATGCCTTTTCATGGTAAGGTACTTCCAGTTTGAAAGCATCAGTTTTGTAATCCGGACCATGACATGTCACTGCAAGGCAGCACAGTCCAGCACCACTCTCAGCCTTTCACTGAATATCACAAGGCCAGCAGAGTATCTTCTATTTGAGAAGTAGGGCAGCAGAAGTATTACTTGACAGAGCTGTAGCAGGAAGGAAGAAAGGAAATATGGAACCCTGTATTACTGTCTGTACAGTGGCAAAATTTCTCCATTGCAATGTGAAATGACAGGAAGGAAAGTTCTTGCTTTGAGGTAGCAAGGGGTCTCTATCTGATAAAACTGCTGTAGTAGTGTCTTAGAATTCTTCATTCCTGGGAGGAATTACTGATTTTAAGAGAGGAGTTTGGACTCTCAAAACCAAAAGAGCCAAGTAAAATGAAATGCTCAGGCAATTTTACCTCTGGTTCAAACTCCAATTTTGCTGTGGGATTTTTTTTTTTTCCTTCTATCACTATATCTACCAGCCCATGCAAGAGCTGCAGTTTTTTACTGCTCTAAATAATAATACTTGCAGCAGCAGAAGCTTGCATGTCCTTTTTCTAGTTAGCACAGAATTTAAATAGACAGTAATGTTTCATGAGTTTTCACCACCATTTCCCAATTTTTTTCTTTGGACTGAGTGTTGCCACAGGCCCCCAGCTGGGTAATAATTAGCATTGACTCCATGATTGCAGAAGGCTGATCAATTGCTTTATTATATCATCTTATACTCTATTATACTATACTTATTAAGAAACTCAGTAACCCTTACAGGCAGTCCAATACAGCTTTGACCTAATTGGTCAATCCATCCAAACATAATCCAGTGTCCAATTAAGAAATCACCCTTTGGTAAACAAATCTCCATGACACATTCCATATGTGCACAACAGCAGGTGCGACAAGTGGAGATAAGAAGTATTTCTCATTCTTTCTCTGATCTCACAACCTTCCCCGGGAAAATGCCTGGGAAAGTCTGTGCCTGCTCTCTGTGGCCAGAGAGCTGCCGCCACAGACTGAGGCAGTGGAAGCACCCTATGTGTAAGCACAGCATTCCCAACAGCTTCTGAAATTTCATGTATTTTTCTTCCCCTCATTCTAGGCATGCCTGGCTGTCTTGAGTAAAAGTATGAATTTACTTCAGAAAATATCACAAATACACATCACTGAAAAGTTCTGTATCAACTGCAAATTGGAAGAACCTAATCAAGGAGGAATAAAAGTTCAATAAGTTCAGTTCTAGCAAATGAAAATGAAAACTTACATTGTAATGCTGCAAAGAAGTCAAAGTACTGTACTTCATTTTCAGGTGCAACCATTTACACTGAATATTTTGAATTGCAAGGATTGCCTCACTTTTATCCTCCTTCTACCCTGTAACATGTGGCAAGTGCTGACCTAGATCAGATGTTTCAAAAAAGAACTTTTAGCTACTTTTTTTCCATCCAGGAGACTGGCATGGAGAGGTGGGCAGGTAAGGGCAGAACTCAAAGGCGCTTGGAAGCTGCAGGCCAACCTGTCAGGTCCTGCAGAGGAAGCAGAGGAAATGGGCTGTTGGTATGTACCAGCTGTTCTTGTCTGCTTCTCATCCAGAGAGAATGGCTGGGCAAGTCCCCAGAGAGCACCAGGGAGTGCAACCCTTTAGGAACTAAGACAACCTCCACTTTGCCTTGGGAAGCAAGGTAGGAAATGTCTTCAGAGAATTTGTATTTTAAATTGTACCTCAGGTTTTTTCTACGCATCCACAAGAAGACATCACTTCTCTCCTCTCTCTCTGGCTCTTACGATCTTTTGGTTTGTCATCTCCCATGCCGTCTTTAATGGTACATCAGTATGTGCATGAATAAATTGAGTTCAGACAAATAGGAATATTCTTAGCTGTGACTGTTCCCTCAAGAAATATGTTTAAGCCAGATTTTTGGCTGCCTGCAATTTTACCCTACTGTCTGAATGGCACAATGCCCACTTGCAGGCTGGTCAGAGTTTAGAGCATAATTGTCAGCCAACAGTGGATTAGATGTGCAGTTTTACTACAGTGGAAATTATATTTCCCTTGATGTGGAAATCCTTTCTTTTTTGCATCATTGAACAGTGCAACCACTAGTTTCTTTCAGCATGACAGAGGTGCATCATATTTCTAAAACAAATTACAAACCAAATCAAACCAAACAAAAAATTGAAAATAGAGGAAGAAAAAAATCATAAAGAAACCACAACTTGATGAAAATACTGACTGTTTAATGAGAAATCCATGAGCACCTATGGAATTGTTGGCAATTTTATACAAGAGGAAGAGTTTAAAAGACTTTTGTCACTAGTGTGGTGTGAAAAAGAAATGGGGGAATGAGGAGTAGTTATATACAACTCTCATGCTTATTGCTGAGGTGGAATGTTAAGAAAATTAGTATATGATGTATTTCACAAGACTTTCTTTACTCCTATCAATCACATCAATTATGCGACAGTAAGATTAAAAGAGGATAAAACTTGCCTCTTAAGCTGTTGCCTATTCAGGATACAAAACGAAACCAACACAATGGTTCCTTGGGCTGCTGTGGACAGAAATATGAAAATTTGGTCCAATAATTTCAGTATAGACAGTGAACTTGCAGGTTTTCCTTTAAGACGCAGTAGTTAGTACAGTATTGTCTGAGAGAATCTGCTTCCCCTCTGTATGAATGACTCATTGCTCCTCCAGTGAATGCTCCATTTAGAAATTAGTGCTTTGCCAGGCCAAGACACCTCCTGTAAATAGGTGCAGCAGGATTATTAATTTCATTTTGCAGGGTGAGCCACGTGCACTTAGTGGCAGCACCTTCATTTTCCATGTTGCTGAATTGCACCCAGCATGGACTGGAAGAAAGGACAAAACAGGGCATGTCCTGTTTCCCTGATGATTGAGACACAGTGTGAGCTGTCCACCTCACCACATGCAACACTAGGAATTGAAGACCACAGTGGTGGTTTTCTTTTGTTTTTGATGGGCCTGATCAAGAACTTGTTCCTGATTAAAAGTGTATTTATTCTGAAATGAACTAAGACATGCTAGTAGCAGGATTCAGCTACTTTTCCTCCCTCTTTCCTCTCAAAAATTGGAGGGTTAGGTACTAAGAGGATGAGATAAAGTACATCTTAGGACGTGGTAAACTGGAGACCTTTCTCATTTCCTTTCATTGGATGCTTAGTGGTAACGTTAACCCAGAATAAGGAAAGACATGTTCAATCATTTCTGTTAAGAGGACATCCTTCCAGGACAGCAATGTGATGGAGATATGATGAGTAATGTGAGAAAAGGCACTATCGTTCTCCCTGTGGTAGCTACTCTGTGTTACATATATTTAAGCAGGGTATGGAACAAAACTTTTCCCATTGTTCTTCAGAAGGATGTCCTCATTCTGTTGCCCCATGAATTTCTGAGAAATCTACTGTGAATCAAAATGTGGGCAAACTTTATTTTTGCCACTCTTCAAGAGTGTCCTAACCTCTAAGTCAATGGCAATTTGCAGATGAGTGTCTTTGAGAAAGCTGGCATATTGCTCCCCTTCATAAACCATAAACCACACTCTTCTGTGCTCCACCACCAATGTGTGTGTATTATGTCCCTGCCTGAGTGTGACTGCATCAGACCAAGTAGATGATTTTCTCAGAAAAGGCTGTGTCAGTCTTTTCTAGCAGAAACATTTCAACCTGTATGAAAAACTGCAAGGAAAATAGCTCCTTAGCATATATATAGCTATAATACCTCCTTGCTCTAAGGGGAGAGTTTACGAAGAGGGAGAAGTGCGACAATATGGACAGTTACTATAATGACTGGGCAAATGAATTAAACAAGGAAATATGCACAAGTCTTGTGCCAGTGTAGTGAAACCAAAATGCCATCTATGAAAAGCCATTTCCAGCAGTAGCTCTTTGATGAATTTGACTCAAATTGAGAAGTAGATTTGCTATGGTAAATGCACTTTTCTACTTAAAGAAATAATTTGTTTTAAAATATGGTTTTGCAATGGGCTAACCATAATCCATCCTTAATTAAATGCAGATTTAATGTGTGTGTCTATATATATATATATATTTTTTTTTTTTTAATAAGGATTGATCTTTAATAGCTTCTCACATTCCCATTGGGTGACTGAAGGTTTCCTTTCAACATGGGGATCAAAAGGAAACAATTTTTTGACAGCATGCTCCCAGAGATACTTTCCAAATTGGAAACAGTGGGGTGCTATGCCCAAATGATCATGCAAGATTTACAAGATTAGGTGTAGTGCCCTGCTAACATGGCAATGTTGTTTTCAAAGTCTGCACTAAGACTTCCTGTCCCACTCCAGTATGGCAAATGCCAAGCCAACTGCAGTATCTCTGAGATCCTTGCATGAGGTGCATTCCACCCAGTACATATAGCCATATCCAGCCAGATTTCAATTTTCTTTACATAGAGATTGTCTAAAATGCCTATGCAGTATCTTCCCTTCTTTAATTTGTGTGTTTTACTAATCCCAGCAAAATTAAAGGGAACCCCTTAAGAAGATAAACTTGTTTTTGGATGTAGGCTGGTAGTCAATGGAGTAATAGAATAATTATTTTCTGTCTGCAGTGAAACTATATATATTTCAATGGTTGCAATTTATATTCTGTTCCAGAATATATGTAAAACAATTTCCAATGACAGAATTTAAATTAACACATGTTTTATACACAATGGAGGAAACATCCCTTCTCCATGTGTTGAAAGCAAATGTGATTTTGTATAGACAACACTGATATATGCTTGCAAACGTCCCCTAAAATATCATTATACTGTGTAAGGATTAAAAACATTGAATCATGTGGTGACCTTTCAGTAGAACAGAGAATTTAACCCTCAATTCAAATTTACTGTTGAGAGTTCACTGTCTCTTAATTTAATGCACTTCTTACTATCAAGCATAAAGCAGAATTACATTTTTGCCTTTTATTGCTACCAAATTAATTATGTTAGAGGCACTGTTTTAGTAAAAGTAGCATATTCTCAATCATGTTAGGTCTATTTTGAGTCTCTGCTAGCTAGTGCATCTCATTATACATCAAGCTATATAACAGCATATTTGGCTTCTAAAATATGGCAGTGGTTTGCCTACAGCAAAGCTGTAGCTGAAGAAGACATCCTACTGAATGGATGAATGTAGCAGCAAAATATTATATATATGCATACTATATTTCTACTCATGCATTAATGATAACTAACCCTATGCTTTTGTGGAACTCACACCCTGAAGTCAGCTTTCAGATAAAATGAGCAATAGGTCCTGTTCAAAGGAATCAGTTAACCTTTTCCCTTTGTTCACTTTTTAATTTCTGCATGGTTATCTACATACATCTAAACAGGAACAGCAGCAAACTCAAATTTTAAAAAATTAGGAAAGGAAGGAAGGAGCAAGGAAAAGAAAGAAAAGGAAAAAGCAAACTTAAACAACGCCTCTTACTGTGACAGCAACTCTCCCTTAACAGCCTCAAGTGTTTAACATATTGAAACAGTTCATCTTCCTTCAATGAACTTTAATAACTCTGCCAGGTAAGAAGCTATGCTCCATACTTCTTCATGTTGTCTTTTCCCTTCAACATATCTATACTGATCTCCTCATCTGGTCAACTTTACAGCTCCGGTGTTTGGAGACCAGTGAGCACAGTTATTACCACCATCAATAACCTGTCCCACTTTCTCCTCTTCATTTCTCAACCCTTCTCTTTCCCCTTCAAAATCTAATAATAGCTCCTTGCCATGATAGCTGATCAATACAAGAGGGCACCTGTTCACTTTACTCAACACACCATGCTAAAGTAACATGACAAAGGAACAAATATTATTCTGCCTGAATTGTGTCAAGTAACAAGAAAACTATCCAGGAAGTTTCCCTTCAGGGCAGATTTCATGAAACACTACAGATAACCAATTTTTAGACATAGAACTAATCTCTTTCATCTCACTTTCTCTTTTGCTTCAGGTATGATAGTTGGGAACATTAATACAGACAAACTTCAGGCAGCAGTCGCAGCATCGGAGCTGCAGCAGCAGCAGCTATGAGCCAGCCTTCCGTGCCAGCACCTAAATCACCCTAACGAATGAAATGAGGAAGGTGTAGTGTTCACCCCCATGCAGAGTGGAGCCATTAATATGCACATGGAGATCAGCTTTATAGGGTTTATAAAACCACAAGGAGCAAAACATTTGCAGGATCTCTTTGAGGGATTTTTTTCTAAAGTAACATCAATTAATGTTTTAAAGAGCTGTTCTGTACTTAGCAATATTAAGCCTCATTTTTCCACAAATGTGGATGAATGTATAGTTATCAGCTGTTCATTGGCACTTGAAAAATTTTTTGTTGCATGTAACTCATATCAAATGTACATTTGAAGTCTGTGCTCACATGCACACACACACTAAAAAACCTGGTGTCATAGATAAAGGTCTCTGATAACTCAGTAAAAATATTTTTTAATTAAATATTGCTAGTCAGGTGGATCAGAACTTCTGAATCACTGTCCAGACAGGAGAATGACATAGTCCTAAAGAAATAGGTACTGAGAGAAAGAACTCAGTTATCTGATTATGGTCAATGATTTGCCTGATTAAACTCTTATTATACGAGACTCAGAAGTTGATCTAAAATTTTCATATTAGAGAGCATTAAATACTAACCTAACTACTTCATTTCCATCCCCTGAAATAAATCATTCTAATTAATTAAGGTTCTGCAGTCTTCTTTGTGCAGAGGACATATGTTTCTGTCAAACAATCCAGGCTTTTTCTACATACCTGCACAAGCACATCTCAAAACAACAGTAAGAGGCAGTACAAATAAATGCCATATTAAATTATCAGATTTAGCAGCTTTTTGGTTTAGAAATGAAAAAAATGGGAATATTTCTTTCTGTGTATTGACTGAATATGCAATTCTAAACCAAAGAGATCTTATTTTATTTTCTGTGCAAAACCAAACCAATACTGTAAGCATTTCGGTATAACAGTGCACTTTTTAAAATGCTCACAGTTGGCAAGAATGAACTGGTGTTTTAAATGCACAACTGAACAAAACTAGTTTTATATTATTTCTGAACTGAAACTTCAGAACACTTCAAATTCATTTACCATTTTGGACTCTGATTAGTGTTTTCCTGTTACATTTACCCTGCTGGGATGATAATAAAAAGCTTAAGAAGCTGGTTAGTGTTTGAGAAAATCATGTAGTTTTAGAGAATTGTTTTATCCTTTTGATACTAATGCTAATTTTCAATAATAACCAAAAAAAAAAAAATAAAAAGCAACAGACCCTGCAAAATTATTTCACATTACTAGCAAATGTGTTAGATTATTTCCCCTCTGATACTTTTCTTCTGTGTGGAGTCAGTTAAAATTAATTTACTTTACTAATAGTGATGCATCACTTTCTTCTTGGTTTACTATAATATAATATTTTCAGGCTTAGATTCTAAGCCAGCTCTATACTGTGACTGGTTAGAGAATATGTTGCTGTTCTGTGACAAAATATTTTAATGTCTAATATTCTCCTACTAATAGCATACACATAACATTTTCTGGTATTTTTTTATGAATATAAACTCAAGTTGTGGGTTTAGTTAAATAAGAAAAGAGAATTATTTTCTCTCATGATGACGCTGTCATTTTATTTTGAAATAACACACATACCTCTTTACACGACACACAAATAGTTTTATTTCTTTTTTAATAACTGTTTTTCCATTTAGCTAAGGTGAATATTATACTACCCTCTCTACAGATCCCAGTACAAGCATTTTGGGAGGTAATGAGGAAAAAGCAACAACCTTTTTAGTAGAGCGGTATTGACTTCTTTCCTACACTTAAGTCTCCACATTATTATGTAAATTATGTAAATGTGCTAGAAAGGCAGTATGGTTTTACTGTGTAGATTTGTTTTTTTATGGTGAGGTGAACTTGTGCCTTCCATTGTGTGTTGTTTCTGTCTGGTTGCAGTGACACCTACTGATGGCAAAACCCTTGAGTTGGAGTTGAGGATGGCCAGCCCACTTCATGGATTTTCACAATGCTTCAGGGAAAGGGAATAATGTGTAAGGAAGCCACTGGACACAGGCTTAGTAATCTTTCTTAACGCTTTCTTTTCCATATCAAGAATTAACATTCTCACCACACACCAGTGGCAAATCAAGGAGCAGATCTGATGGCAAGACCTGAAGACTTGATGAGGACATGGCAATTCCCTCCTGATTTAATATTAATTTCTCTGTCCTTCGTTTCCAATGTTTTGGTGGGTTTTTTTGTAATAGCTCCTCTCTGCTGTCCTAGGTTCACTGTAATGTTTCAAAAGGCAGCCAGCTATCTGCTCTCCCACCTCTCCCGCACTTAAGCCCAAATAATACTATCATTAGCAAAGAGTACAGCTCTGGCTGCAACCTAAACCACAACACAATTAACAAAATAATTGCTCCAAGAGACACTGCGTTCTGCTAATAGTTAAGTGGTTTTTAAAAAAATAACGTTAATTTCTACTCTGGAACATCTGTGACCTATTCACAGTGCTGAAAAGCAAAAGCAACATTATTGCTGTAGAACCAAGACAGCATTTCACTCCCCTCCACAGATCTACGTGTGTGTTTCCTCCCATCCTAAAACACACACATGAACAAAACACACATCTTTCCTTTTTATCACTGTGATTTTGGAAAAATGACAGAAAAGTATCTTCGTTTAAGACAGTGATTCCCAAGGTGCTCTGCTCTGACACAAGATGCCTGCAGTCAGTGCTTTTATTTTCCAGTGCATCATGTGGTAGCCCTGCGACTAGTTCTGAATTTATCATATTATTTAAGCGGCAAATTTTCTCTATTTTATTTTCCATTTGCTTTTCTCCTAGAGTGCAAAAGAGAGCTGTTCATGTCTTTCTCTACACAGCAGGAGTTTTTTCACTTGCTGTTGGCTCTGGGTCAAATATTCATGTGTTATTAGTGCAAAATCTTTGCAAAGCAAAAAGCCACTCTGCTGGGAAACCAGCTCACTGAAGAGAATGTTCCTTTTCATAGTAATTAACTGTAATACTGTGGAGGAGTTCTAACAAAGGTGTAAACAAAACAAGAAAATTTACAGCACCGTCTTTTTTTCACCTGAAATATGAGAACTGTTTGCATCTTCACTTATATAGGATACACTGCAGTTATAAAGCTTGCAAAAAAAGGAGGAACACTTAACATAATTTAAACAAGTAATAAGAACTTAATTTGCCCAAACTGTCAAAAGTATTGCCGACATTTCTTCACATGACAAAGCGCATCACTTCATCACAATTGCCTCAGAACAATATGACTTAGCTTTGAATGGCTGTCCTTAAAATCTGGCAGTAGAAAGCAAGTGCAAGGCACCCATTAACACAATCTCAAAAAGTTAAAAGCAAAAGGAGTTGTGCTCCAGGAACCAATTACCGTGTTTGCTACTCGCTAGTGCCACCACATGGAGTGATATTTGAATATAAACCAACCATTACAAAACCAGGAAATTGTCTGTAAATAATACATAGAATACCATACTTCAGTTAGAGAGCAGAAGAAGATATATAATCTCCTCTCTACTGTGCAAAGCTCAGATTGTGCCCTCATAAAAGTGGAGATGTCCCATTTCTAAGAGCATGAATGCACTACAGTAAAAGCAGAACAGTCAAACTGCTTTATTCCTCCAATAAAAGCAAGAACCATTTGGTAAAAGGATTCATTACACATTTTCTATTTAAATCAGTTTATAAGAAACAGATGTTAAGTTTCCTTCGGTAAGAAAAAGGAAGGGTTATAAATGAATTAAAGTGACTTCTCCATGGATCTTCTACTCTTTGTTCCTTTAAAATTTTGCATCAAAAGTAAAGCAAACTGAAAAATAAGGTGCTATAATAAACTGGCATAAGAAGGGAAAATTATATTTAACTGCCAGTTCCATAAAACATGCCAAAGCATCCTGTGCTACAGCACAAGAATCAAACACATGCAATGCAAATACTTATTAAAACAAAGTGATTGTCAAACACAAAATACCTATGGCATTCCCTATGCTGGCAAATGCAGAGGAGCAACAGACAATGATTGAGTAACAAACCTGCTATGATGTAATTTCAGTTTCCTATTCAGCTGAAGACACATTACAAGCTGGCTGCAGCACTTGTACAAAACAGGTTTACAGGAAATATTCTGGGGATAATTCTAATCTAGACTAGGGAGAGACTTAATGACATTTAAGACAACCAGGCAGTTCTAGTCTTTCTTTGTATCTTTTCTTAGCACTTACTCTGTATAAGGGTTTTTGGCTTCCCCCTTGTATCCCCTCCCCTATGTCACTAATGTCTTTAACAAAGCTTTAATTAAATATCAACTTCCATGGTCTCTGGACAGTGTTTCACACATGGCCATCTCAGTGCAGGAGGACTCAGACTCCGTGTGGGAATGCTGTCTCCCACATGGCTCCACTGAACTCATCCTTAACGATCTATCCCCACTTACCTAACTTCAACGCTATTTTTCCTGAGACTGCATTAATAAATTCAATAAATAAAGCATTGTATCACCCATGCAGTATAGACATTAATTTTAGAACAAAACATTAATCAATTTAAATTTATGTACTAATGCAGACACAATCAATTTGAACTTCTTATGACAATTAACAAAGCTTTTGCTACATCCCTAAAACACACTGACCCATCAATTATGGTTTGCATCAAACTAATGCTAATGGTACTTCCTTCTTCCTTAGGCTGTCAGCAGCCTATCTGATTGGTCAACTTCAATGCAGCAGATCAATTAATATAAATTATACATGCACGGAAAGATGGGTTAATATCATAAGTTCATTTAATTAATTGTGTTTGATTAAATGAGGTACTTTCATTAGCCCTCTTAGCCATGAACCATATATACATCATAATCCTTTTACAAGCTCAGCCGTCCAGACACAGACCTGACATTGGGAGCATATTCAAATTACCAGCCGCAGCCATGCAAACCTCCCTGCATAATTAACAACTAAACGAGCTGCAGTCACTTAAGCTGAAAAGAAAACTGTTCACATCAACCTCTCTGATACTGTTTAAATTGAAGATGTCATGGGTAAAACAAAGGTGAACAGACAATGGTAATTAAAAATTAAAAAGGACAAGGGGGATTTGCTACTAATGGAAGCAAAGTGAAAAGAGGGCTAAGGGCCCGGTTGTTAAAAAAAAAAAAAGAAAAAACAAAAGGAAAAGGATGCTGGTGTTAGGTGATTCTGCTCTTGTTCTCATAAGAGTGAGCAGTATATGTCAGGCTTCAGAAGGAAAATGATAGCATGGAGACTGTCTTATAGGTTAGTTTATATGAAACACTGCATTAATAATAGAACCCCTAACACAGGCAAAGGCAAGTAATCTGGGTTTATCCCATATGAGAAATATGCTATTTCTATTGGGAACATTGTGGTTTCATCAACTTAAAGAAAAATCTGAAGAGCAGTCTAAGACAGGCCTCCTTGGCTCACCTACTTGCTTTGAAAGGAATTCTTTAAAATTAGCTTTCCTAGAAGGTCTGCGTCCCAGTATGAAAAAATACATAAATCTGAAGGCAGTTTTCCTCTCTTCCTTGGTTCAATGCCTGCCCTTCCAGGCACAATTGCAATTCACAGCTGTGCTAAAGATACAGCAAATGCTGCAGCTCAACAGCAGAGAAAACAGAAGTGTGAGTATGAAACCTCAGAATAACTTGTTGAATACAAGTCAGTGGCATCAATTTGTAACAAAAGTATTGGTGTGCTATCCTGATGACATGCTACATGTTAAATGCAAAATAAAATGATGACAAAAGACCATGGGTATCCAGCTGTTGATTCATTTTCTGTGCTAAAAATATATGTTCATTACTATTATATCACAGGCAGGAACACAAGTATGATTTTTCAAGATAATATGAATATATTGAAGGGTTTCTTTTCAATAATTTCAATATAAACTGTTATTAGAAATCATACTGCCAATGTAATTCAAAGAAGGCATTAAGGTCCTCCTGGTATACAATAACAAAGTCATGTTCAAACTCCTTTCAAAGTTAATTTCAGCATCTACCATTTGACAAAAACCTCATTACAGTGGAATTTCTTTGAATTAATGAAAAGCATTAGCAGACTCTCTGCCCATGAATGGCCAAAATGGGGCAAGGGTGCTCCAAGTCACAGCAGTGAAGGAGTGGTGATGGTGATAGAAAGACAAAAGAGAGTTCAGAGTAATGCTGACCAGCCATGACTTCCAAAACATGAATGCAATTGTGTTAGCTGTCTTGGAAACTCACAGGAGCTTACAGCTTAAGCTAAAAGTCATGCAAGTTGTTCCATTCCTTAGCACAGTGATGCTGGCTACAGGGATGCTCCACTACCAGATTCTGCTGTGTATGGACCTGTTACGGAATGTCATTTAAGCACACATTTTTACCACAAGCTGTTGAACAAAAAAATCTTGCTCTGGTGTAGGTAAAAAATCCTACTACCATAAAATAAATAAAAAGCAGCAGTTTCTTTGAGAGTCCAGCATTTTGGTACCTATTGCAATGCGAGACAATGACTTGCTCTTCTGACATACACCAACGTACACTTGTACTATTCTGTCCTTAGACCATGGGATGGATTACAGTATTGATGAAAATTATTGCAGTGTTTTGACAAAACTAAGGAGAAGGACAATGCTCATGTTACTATATACACTGAACTATATATCAAACATATTCTTCAGCATTATCATCTATGTTATACTGCTGGGACAGAAAGGACCTAAGGAGAGTGACTGCCTGGAAACTGACAGATGTCATGTGGAAATTTTATAAGTACTCATTAATATGGTATGATGAGTTAATATTCCCAGGCCCAAAGGTGCTTTACTGCATACAATTGTCTTTAAGCCTGTGTATACTTCCAATAAATAATAATAAATTTATTTGATTCATTGGCTTAAGTAGAGAAAGCAACAGTACTGTTTGTCCAGGGAATTGTAGCACACAATTCCTCACACTCACAAAAGCAAGCATAATTAGAACTTAATCTCTTACCAGTGTATTCACTGAAGCATGCTTCTGTTTGAATACGTCTGCAGAGAAGCAGCTGTTAACCCAAACTTTTCTAATTTTTGTGTCAGTGAAATTGCCATTCTGGGACACAGGCATGGAACAAACTGCAAGTGGTTTCAGGATGAGAAAGAAGGATAAGTGCTGTCTGATCAGAATGAGTATCAAACAGTACAGAAAATATCCCTGCAATCACAGTGTAATGTCAATAATTTCAGTAGTAACACAAACAGATGCTTAATTCATGTAACAACAACCTCTGTCTTGTTATAGTTTGCCTTCTCTTTCATACACATTTGTTTTCAAAATGTAACCTTTAAGAACTCAATTCCTGGAGTTTAACTAATCTGCTGTCTCTACTAAAGCATGAAAAATATGCCTAAGTATTGCTAATTCAGCATTGAAAAATAAATTACACTTTAAGCCAAACAATTAACCCACAACTTCAAAATGCTCCTATGTTGCATTGAATGTTGCAAGGAAAATAATGAGGCTGCCCCCTCTGCTGCCCTCCTCTTAAAATCTATGAAAATTTCAGAGGATCTAGTAATATTAAATCAAGTTGCTGCTGACTCAAAGCTCCATCCAATAACTCATCATAAAAGCAGCCTTAGTCCATGGTTTAAAATTATTCCACTGTGTCTCTTCCTAGGGGTACTCCCCCCAAAGATGTAATACATGTGCCTGTTGACACAACAGGTGCCAAAAGCCATACATTACATCCTTAGGGAAATAAACATGATGTATGTAGAGTTTGATGCTAATCTTACCTCTTTTTTCCACTGTAAACTTCCAAGTTTTCTTTAGTAAAAAGAAGTCCAGCATGGGTCAAACTTCCCTTCTGTGAAGCTATGGAGAAAAAAAAGCCATCAAGTGCTTCATACAGTTTTCTGTTTTTTTTTTTTTCCTGTAAATTACTCCACTTGTGATCCAAAATATCGCAAAGTCTGTCAAAATTTACTGGAGTATATCAGAAAAGTGTAGAAAACAAAACTGAATTTCTAATTTAAAGATGGGGAAAATCAAAACAATTATAATACTCCAATGCCATTTTCAATCTTTCTCATGAGCTGAATAAGAAGGTAAACTATTTTCTTCTTCCATTGCAATTGAAATACAATATTTGTGCTCTGTGCTTTCTCTGTAACACATGAAGGTGTTGTTGATGTTTAAGCAGCGCAGAAAATTCAGAAATATCTTCTGGTTTAGATGCTAGTAAGGTCATCAACAATTATGGAAGAGATACCCAGTCCGGAAGCTGACTTTTGACTGGAGAGAAAGTTTTTTACTATTTTTTTTTTTTAGTCAGGGACCAGATCATCTTTACCTTTGGCTTCTGACAGTACATTACAGACTTCATTTAAAGCTCAATACATTTTCTCCGTTTTATTTATACTGCTTCGCTATTAGATTAGGTTTTTGCCCTCTCAAAAATATTTTAATAATTTTTCACATATGCACATGGATTCATAATTAAAACTGTGAAGAAAATATCAGGTAAACCAAGTAAGAAATTAAAATAAAGCCCTTTAGGAGCATATTTAATATGTTCTCTAAGCCAAATTATATCCACCTCAATGTGCAGTTCATGTTTTGCCTATTTGCTTCTTAAAATTATAAACAATTATGCTATATTAACAGAGAATATTAAATAACCTTCAATGCATGTCAGACATTACAATCTTATAATTTATAAAAAAAACAAAACCAAAAAAAACACCCTAACAGTTATAAACAACCATTAACTGTCTTTCAAATTATATTTGTTGTACCTTTCAACAAATTAACATGTAACACCTATTCCTCATGTTGCAAGACCTTTTAACATTATCATTGGCATTGATATGTCCAAAGCACTGTACCTCACATTTGTACAGACCCTCCGTTTTTAGTAAGATTTCCCCCCAAAACAGATCTTTCTAAAAAATTCCTTTATATCTTTGAATTGGTTTAATGAACAACACATCTTCAACTAAGAAGAATTTCATGTCATTCTACTTTTAATTCTTGTGAGCTATCCCACAGATATCATTAAAAAGGAAAAAGTAATTATTTTAAATGACCTTCATATACTTACTCTGATAGATTCTTTAGCGGAGACAGAGAGAACTTTATTGATATTTAAACTAAGGGAGATCCTGAGTCCATGTGATAGATATTTAGAGTCAAATCCCATGTTCTCATGAACTCAGGCAGTACAACAGAAATCACAGGGAGCACATCCATTCTCAGCAACTTAAAATTCAGACCTCACAAACAATGCACATGGAATCATTTGGGTTGGAAAGGACCTTTAAGATCATCAAGACAGACCGTAAACCTAATGTTATGCCCATTAAGGCTCAAAATGCCTATTTAGAAACCAGTCAAGTATTGAGAATCTTCTTTCTTTGAATCAGAGGCTTTTTTATATATATAAAACAAAATCAGACTACTGCCATTACTTGCAAGGCTGGAAGAACAGGTATGTTATATAGCATTCATTGGAGCATGCATTTCTTTTAAGCTTAGTAAGTAATAGCAGAGCTTCAATTTTTGTAATAAATACATAGAAAAAGTCTTGATTTTTAAACCATAAGGAGAACTGAAAGCACTTTATAGTGAAGAAGTTTCCTTCAATTGATTGTAAAAGGCCATTTCTGTTCTCAGATTTGGCAGTGTGGGAGGAAAAGAAAAAGGGAAAAGGAGAACAACTGTCTATCTTTAAAAAAATCATTAAATTCACTGTGAGAAATAAATCTGATGTGAAGCAGAAAATCCCAAACTTTGCATCATTCAGGTTTTTGACAGGTGAAACTTTCTCTATTTTTAGTTAGGTTTACATGAGTCTTGTCAGGAATCACTGTTAACACTGACAGTTTTATTATTTTGAAATTTCTTTTGCTGTTACTGGAAACACTTTGGACCACATAGGCTAACACAATTATAACACAACGATAGGGGTGAAGAGAGCAATATTTATGTTGCTGTATGTTAAGAATGAAACTTGGCACTGCAAGCACTGCACTTTTCAAGGGTATGTATGCATGTACTGGAAGAGGACCACATTTTCCTCTAAGAGGCAAGTTTATAAAGCATTGCATTCAGCCAAAAAAAGTTTTTGGCCATAATTGAAAGAGGCATAAAAACTTATTGCCTCTTTCAGTAAAACCCATCTTATAACTAAGTTCTTTTAAAACTATTTAACATCAAACTTGTTCCCTGTGCACAGAAAATGCTTATTGGATTACAGAAACTAACCTTCTTATAAATGAAAGCCCTACCTCCAGCATACAAACACATACACATGTGTGCTTTGCATTCTTAAATATTAATTTGGTAACATTGCTCAATGTCAATGAGTGACAACACCCATTATAATATTCACCAAGGAAAACTACTGGTGAAATCATAACTGTCCTTCTAAAGGGATTGAAAAGCTATTTTTATGAATGTTAAAACCCAACTGCACCAGCAGTACTATTTTTTTTTTTTAATTTGTCAGTATTCTGATATTGTACATCATCTAATTTCAGGTAAGCAATCTGAGACTGAAATGTACCAGCATCAGACTCCTCCAGTCATTTACTCATGTTTTTGTAAGTGGAGTGTCAGTAGTATGAAAGATGCAGGCAAAGGATTATAGTGCTTAATGGCTACAAGCATACTAGTCTTCAGAAGCCCTGAAAACTGAAAAGAACAGTGTATATCCAAAGTTGAAAATTCCAAAATTTTCAGTCATAAATTCCAAATTAAATCAGAAGACTTCCCATGACTTCATGTAATCTCTAAAATCATGATTCTAAGTAATAACGTGTGAACATTGACTTGGCTAAAAGAAGAAATCTGATGATTAGAAAAACAGACTGGACATCCACAGGACTAGGGCTAGGTCCAATTTGTAACATGAGAACCTCCCAGCCTTCAGGCCCCCAGCACAAGAAATGACAAATTAAATTCACTAGAAACAAAAGTAATTCAGTGATTGAGTGAGAAGAAAGACAATCCCATACCTTGGTCTCTTTATTAAGCTACTCTGGACTGGAACTTTTCAGACAGTACTTGGCTTTCCTTTTTTTCTGACTTTTCTTTTGCTCCTGGGAAAATCACTGATGGTTCCACCTTCTTAATTTTAAAATTGGGTCAATTAGGACTATCTGCTCCCACACTTCTAATCTGGGCTGTCAAAAGCACACATTAATGTCTAGGAAGGACTTACAACTCCAGTGAAGAAGAACACCAAAGAAATTTCAGTGTATGTAGTACTTGGACAAAAATTCAACTGTAGTAATGGTAGATCAACTCCATAGGATTTTGAAGGATGGGAAGGAAATTCGCTGGCTATTGCTAAAGAAGAAAACAGAATCTAAATAATAATTTATTTTTTCCTGCATGTACTACAGACAAGTGTATTCTTTACAGGTGGTAAAATACACAAAATGAGGTATGAAAAGAAAACCCTGCCTCAGAGAGCTTGCCAGATTAGCAGAGAGGTGTTGGCACAATGTGGCATTATTCCTTTGCCTTCTGAAAAGAATGTATCCCCTCTCCCAAAGCAGCTGCTTTACTGCCATTACTAGATCCAATGTTAGCACCAGTATTTAGCTACTGCTAAAATTTTTAGTAGAAGACTCCTATGAAAAAAGCTTCCTGTAATTAATTCCAAGTGCTGGCAACAGAAATGGGGAAATCTACCCATACTTACCTTTCTTTTATTGTAATGATTTTAGTCATGAACACACGAGAAATTGGAAATCATCCAGTGGTGTTTGCACCTCCAACAACTACCATGGACGGACAGCACAGGATGTCTCAAGTATGTAATCCCAAAACATGTTTAAAAATAACGAGGTGTTGAAGACTACACTTGTGTGGAGGTTCTTGAACACTTCTCCATCACCCCACTTTATATGGTCTTGGCCCACACAAGTGTACCCACTGGGTCCACATCCTCAGCTGCAGCAAGGCTGGATAGGAAAATAAGGGATAAGGCTTATTTCTCATGGCTGGAGCCATACTCAACTCTCTTAGCTAACTAGCAATAATTGCAATCTGAAGGCTGTGACTTCAAACTCACCATTTCTGGGAATTCAGGCCTCTTACACTAAAGTTCTGGAAATGGTTTGTCATGAAGAGAGAGTTCAAGACATTTCAAAACCAAAAAAGTAGGGAATCTTTCCCTCCCTGAAAGATGAAGTCCTTGGAGGCAACAAAAAAAATTGCACCCACACAATATGCTCAATTTAACCCTTGTTCTGGATCCATCCCCCATTTCCCAGGAGATTACACTACACATCTGACTGCAGGCTTTTCTGCAGTGCATTTCTCCCAATTCTCTTCCTCTCTTCATGACATGCTAGAAATATATATGCATTCTGATGCACTTTCTATGGCAGTTTATGTACTTTTAATGTAACCTACATGAACCAGTTGTAAGAACCAGCAAAGCTGCCCCTCAGACTATGCTGCAGCTGTTATTTGACTGCTGTTTTACCACTGTTGGCCACAAATACTCACAGTCATAAACAACAA
>NC_071530.1:60324395-60379395 GCF_026979565.1 Vidua chalybeata
TTACTGCAAAAAGATGTCATGAATGCAATGTAAAATGCACAGGATCATAGTGAACATAAACACGTGTTTAAACACAGGGATTTCTATGGTGGGATTTATGGGTTTGGGAAATTTGGCTTGTGGGACTTAGTATCTGATCTATTGTTTTTCCAAACTCAGAAAACATACACAAACTAGTTATTAAAAGAAAAAAAAAGGGCAAACACTTATAAAATCAAATGAACACAAATTTCTGTGATATTCATTATTTTTTGCTTCACGGCTAGCACAAGAAGCAGCATCATACTGATCAATAGATGGAGGAAATACAATGTACATAAAAATTCAATGTCTTTTGTAGGTCTAAAGCAATAACACAGGGAAAAAATGCAGAGGGCTTTCCCCTCATTGTCTCTCACACAGTGCATGCACCAGATGTGACATGTGATTGCAACAGGAAGAGGCGGCTCCACAATGTGAATAGTGGAAGTGTGAAGTGTGTGCTAGTTAATTATTCAAGGAGTACAAGGTTTGTTCAGAAGTGCAAAAGAATGTGGGAAATACCAGCATGGCAGAGCACAGTGCAGCACAATTCTTTCTGGCATGGTCTGAGGCACTGGGTCTTGGAGTGCACAGCACCCCTTGCACAGTTCGCCAAGCAGGAGGCCACACAAGTCTTTAAAGTCTGGAGAGCTGCCTAGTAGCCTAGTAAGCTGTAGTGGCACTACTGCTATCCAATTTACATGTCCAATAATATTACATTAATTTGAATCAGGCAGGCTCTTAGGGAATGTAACAGAAAAAGGTTCAGTTGAATAATAATGGTATCTGTTTTCTTGAAATCACAAAAAAAAAAAACCAAAAAAAAAAAAAAACAAAAAAAAACAACCCCCAAAAAACTTACTCAGCTCCTCTCACCATTTTAAGTATTTAATCTGGGCAAACAGCAAGGAACACATTAATATTTTTTCCCCATGGACAAATTATGAAAGTGAATTCCATCTATGAGAAGATCAAATGGAACAGCTTCATTTAGCGATAGCAAAGCTATGAGCAAAGTTGCTGAAAGATTCAGAAGAGTACCCACGTGGAGATAGAAATGTCCACTATTAGGCAGAAGAACTTATCCACAGCATGTAGACAATATCACCTGGGAATCATTTAAACACTTAACTGTTTCCTGAGTCATATAGCACAAAAAAGCAATAGAGACTTTGTGTCTTAGGGCAAAGAAGGGAGAAAGGACACTTTGGTTAATTACACCAGTGGGAAAATCACTTCACAATTGCTTTCCATATGAAGTTATTGTTCACCAGTGGCTGAGGCAGAGGTTTCTCAGTGCAATGTAACTGGTTGCCTTAACTACCAGGCTCTTAACAAGAGAAAAGAAGGTGAAGGATCCTCCAGAAATGCATCTAACTTTGAAAATTGTCCAGGTAGAATATTTAGTGAATTCAACATAACTAAAAAATAATTGAGAGGAGAAACAAGTCATAGTCTCAACAGCCTTGGTGTTATTTTTCTCTTCATTATCATAACTCAAATAATCTGCTCCTAAACAGTGTGTGTGAAGAGGTAGGGAGCAATAGATTTAAAGCATGGATCTTTGCAGCATATTCATCACAGACCCACCTTAGTCTCTGTAATTCTTTACCTCTACTCTCCTAACGAGCTCTGTGGGTTACAATCAATTTATATTTTCCTGGAAGTGGTGCAGGGAACAGATATAGCTGGGTAAGAGAGCTTGCATAATTTTATGTGCTTATGACTTGCTTTTTTCAAACTAACAAAATTTATGCAGAATATTAAATGTTTTCACCAGTCAGTAAACACTCAGTATCTTCTGTTCCATTCTAACAGGTAAGCTACAGACTCTAAACAAGTTTTGTCAAAAATGAAATGTAAGCACTCCATTTTGTATTCCACATCTCTGAGTATTAAACTCCAATAAGGTTAGTTTCCATGCAACTTATATTTTCAGTTCAGTAAGTTTAATTGAAAATTTCAAGTGATAATGCCACAGATGTCTTAGTTCCTGTATACGAGAAAGAGAAAAGCAAATTTTATAAACATAATTAAGCTTTTGGTTGCTATATCTCTAATTACAGCTGCTGGAAGTTCAGGCTAAACATTTTCCACACATGCATGTGTTGCATGACAGCAACAAAATATTCATTTAAATTTATAGAGGGAAAAATATTGTGTGATAATATTTCCTCCAACTGCTTAAAAATGTCAGCTTTTGAATAGATACCAGTGAACAGACATATCAAGACACTTCTGGTAATAATTAAACTAAAAGGTCCTAATAACAAGATCACAAGCTTTCTTGCATTCATTGAGCTACTCAGATATCCCCTGCTTCAAAAGCAAGGTATGTCGGTCACACTTATTTTGAAAGCTTTCCTATCTCTCTCTCCACTAAAATACACAATCTACTTATTGTCTCCTTAGCAATCATATTTTAAAAATACTGCCACTAAATGTTCAGAAAAAATCCAACATCCTAGTATCCTAGTGGTAAGTTTACCTGCAGAACTAGTTGTAATATCAAAGTTAGAAAACAGATCAGAGGTGCAGAGTGTGTGTGTGTGTGTGTATGTGTCTGTGTCAGAATTTAGTGCTTAATTTTTCAAATGAACAAAACAAACATTGACTGTTCTGAAATCAAGTTGTTTCTCTTCTTGCAACTTTTCTCTTTTCTTGGGCTCACTTTCTTTGGTAAGCTAAAAAAAAATTCATGTGTTTCGAACACACAAACACACAGTGAATATTATAGTTGCACTCTTTATCAGGATATTCGTTCTTGACAAAGTATTTCAAAATAACCCCGCTCTTTTATTACTCTATCACTCTCGGACAAAATTGCACTGTTCTAGTTGTGAACAAATGTACTGATATGCAAAGAACAGGTTGTTGTAGCATTTAATGTCAATAAACAAGCAGAATATAATTTTGTAATTCCTTAAAACCAAGATGATTTTATTCAGAATGTTTAAGAGACCTAGTGTTTATTGATGTACATGAAAGTCACCTCAGAATCACTAAATACAAAAATAATCAGGTGCTTTGTGCTATGTTTAGTAATGAAAAAGCTGCCAATAACTCCTTCATTTGCTGGCTGATTTAGTAAAACAGTAAATTTCATGTTTTTGTATACATGACAGTCACATTCTAAATGTTAAGATGCAACAAACAGAAATCAATATCACCCAACCTGAGCATGAATTTTGTCAGCTTCCAATTATTATCTTGCTTGTGTGAAACATCAGAGAGTAATTGAGGCTCCTGGTCTTGATGTCACACAATGGATAGATAATTTTAGTTGTGAAAAGATATAATCCCAGATATAATATGCTTAACCTGGGTACATTTGCTAAACAGTCTGTAGGTTGTTGCTGAAGTCACGTGCACTTCATGGACATATATTTCACAAGAAGAAAAGCAAACTACATTAAACTTACATTACTTATGTAGACATTTTCTCTGTAATATTCAGGTGAAACAAAGTTTGATTTTACAGGTCCATTTTAGCCTGCTTTCCATATAGCAATATCTCCTTCAGACTTATTTTGTGGTGAAAAAGATAATTTAAAAGAAAATTCAGTAAAGAGCAAATGCATGCATTTACCACATTTGCAGACACAAAACTAACTTGATCAGTAAACTAGACAGTAAGGAAACAGTTTTATTTTAGGAAATTGGAGCCAAGGTTTTTATTTCTTTACTTGAAGAAAGAAAAGAACCAGTCACCATTTTTTAAAGTCAGAGTCCTGTGGGTGCCAAAACTGAAATTCAGTTAGATGGAAGGTATTGCTGGTAGACATCCTCAGCACAGATCACATCCTTTCATTTATTAGCTAGAAGCCTAGCATAAAAATCTCAGTAGTGACAGTTTTGTATTCAAATACAGACTCTTGAATCTCAGCATCCAAGGGCCTCCATGTTTCAGACAATCTGTACTGGGGAGTCTGCTGTGCTGGCATAACCATGTCTCCACATAATGGACTTGTGTGTCTATGAAAGATACAGTTTGCTATTTATCTCTTAGCTGCTCTGGTTTTGACATTGTGGTAATTTGAATGCAGTTAAAATGTGAAACTAGATTACTAGGACAAGACTCTTTTGAAGAATTGACACAATCTCACTTAGGTGAAAGAGACACAGAAGTCTCACCCTGTCACCCTCCAAGGTGATTCTTTACCCTTCCATCACTCATATATGAATTCTACCCCATATCCTCTATGATAGTCTCTTCCCAAAGTGACTCTAATGCTGAACTACAGCCTAACTACTTTCTAATAAAGCCATTTAAGTATATGTATTTTAATATATTTTCCAAATATTCAGGTGAATAAAATTTGGAGATGGAGGGGATTCTCTCTCTGAAGTCTCTGATCAAGGAGTATCAATGCCAATATAACCAGAATATTTTCAGGAACTCATTATTTTAATATATTCATTTTTGGGAAAGTGCGTTGACATGCAAAGTACCGCAAAAGTTATTTTGAGGCAGGATATAGCAGGTATAATCTCAGAAACTGCTGATCCTGATTACCTCGATTTTGGACCACAGAGTCCAAAATCCGGTGATCGATCTCAAGGCAAAAGAGAGGCTTAACAGGCAATCTGACTAAGCTCATTCAATGTTTTGGTTCAGGTACTACAGAAAAGCATTTCTTAGAAATCTACCCTGCACAAAACTGTGGTCTAGACTACTCCAAAGATTATTCTTAATTTTCCCACAGACACATCAAATCTCAAGCTGATTTTTTTTTTCTTTAATTTAACTTTCTAAGGTTGACTTTTCATGATTTCCTGAGCTGAGGTTTGCTCTGCCAATTTCCTTTGGACTCTTCTTGCCAGGTTTTCTTGTTGTTTTGTTTTGGGGTTTTTTGGGGGGTTTTGGTTAGAGTTTCTGTTATTTTTTTTTGTTTGTTTGTTTGTTTGTTTTTTTTGGTTTTTTTTTTGTTTTTTTGGTAAGAGATGGTAACAATTTCAAGGGGACAAAAGTTCAAAGACTCCTTTGAAATTGAATTTATCTTTGTCAATACCTTCTACTGTCTTTCACAAATAGCTTTCTCATCACTTCTAATTTCAGAAAAATCCAAGCTGTGGGAAGCATAAAGGTAAGCCTCCACAACAATCTCTTCTTTTCCACTGCCTGATACAGAGGAATGATGAACAGCAATTTCTAACCAATGTATACATGAGAGTGGAAATCTCTAACATGGCTTCAGTTATGCTGGGAAGTACGTAGGTTCAGTTATGCCATTTTCTTGTTGCATTTTATTTCATTTGGGACATATACACAGCACAAAAGCAGTATTCACCGATATAAATGAACATACCTTACAAGCACTTTGCTGGTATAATATCCCTTCTTGGACTATTATTTTCATGCTTTATATGAGATGGAAAAGCTTTCAAAACCAGATAATAACACAAGTACCACCTAGAATAAAGAACAGCTTATTGGGCCAGGGGGAATGCGTGTGTTTAATATAGTTCTTTTCCCTTCTTGTAGCTACAATAGAGATCTGAGCATATTTCCTGGAAAGAGGAAAGAGACAGTATATAAAAGAACCAAAACACTATCTGAAAATTTTATGCAAGGAGGAAAATATGCCAAATCAGAAAAAAAAAGAAAAAATATATAGAGAGGAAAACAAGGGAGAATTCTATAGTTACAGATGTTCAAATGGGTATTTGGGATTGGCACAAACTCAATTCTAAAACGAATAAAGGTAGTGGAGATGAATTCCCTGAATGAAAACAAACAAAGGAAGCTTTTTCCTAAACACTTGCAAAGTGTGCATATATGAAGTGCCACTGATTGTGTTCAAAAATTAGATTATTCTTAAAAAAATAATTAAGAAGAGAAGCATTTGATTCCAAAGAGAACTTCTTTAACAGATGGATAGGGGAATGGTAGAATAATACAATCACATCTGTTGTCTGAGTCCCTGCTGAGAGCTACTTTCAAGATGATAGTACAATTCTATTTGTGGCTAAAATCGTGCTGTACTGGCAGTTTAGCTCCTCAGGTTTTTTTGCGAGGGGAGAGAGATATTGTTTTGTTTGTCTTTTACCTTATTATTATGAAGTATTTCTACAATATGAGCTAAAAAAGTTGAATATCCTGCTTTTTATTTCAAAGTCACTTTTGCTGAGATCCGAATTTGAAAGCATATTCTGAAACATATTCAGTGCAGGAAAGGTTCTGAGCAAAAGTTTAAGTCCATGTATTTCCAGGAGAAGCATGATGGGTAAAATGACAGATGAACATTGACTTCAATCAGGGGCATATGTATGCTTTAAACAGAATATAGGCTTAGATGTTATCTAAAAAGGAATTGATAGTTCTGTTGTGGTGTTTATAGCTTCTCCTTTTTTAAACACGGTATATCTGTTAATCAAAAAAAAAGCAAAAGAAAAGTAAAAAAAATACAATCAGCAATAGATTATTGGTGATTATGATTTGTGGTTGGTGGAAGAGGAGTTTGTATCTTTTACTGGATATGGATGTGATATAAATTATTTAATTAAAAGTTGTCCAAACATAGTTTAAACTAATGCAGTACTCCTGTAAATATGATAATACAATGAGAATGTGGAGAAAGCTTTATTCACTTTTCATGTTGATGTTAAAAAGGAAACAAGGTAGACCAAGACACCTTGAACTGAGATCTGCCAAGGCATTTAGTGCTCATTTCCTAAATATGGATTCAGTCTGGCTCCGTGACTACTGCAAGATCAGCATCAATAGTAATTCTAGTTGCAAACTTACACTCATTGGCAAAAGTTGTTGGGTTTTTTTCATTGACAAGACTTGTAAATGTCAGATGAATTCTAGAGATAGAAACAGCACCACATAAAAATTGAATGAGGTCTTTACCATCTCATCAACAGCACTGTCTTTTTGCATGAAGGGGTTGACTTACACAGACATGAAAACATGAACATGATTTCCAGTTGATTGCCTAGAATGCTTTTTACCATAGTAGAAAAAATCATGTTATATGCTAACAGTGTTGATTACACAGAAGTAATCCATCATCCATCACTAAGCATGTAGAATAAATGCCTGGAAGCATAGCCAGGTAGAGCTTGACATTGGCTGTTAGTTTCTCTCTGGGTTAGCCTATATCAGTTTTTCTGTTTTCAGGAAATCTTTGTTCACAAGGTGAAGTTTTAATGTAGATTTAATCTGTAATAATAATAAACAATACTGAAAATAACTTGAAACCCTCACATGAAATCTTTTCACTGTCCAGCACACTGAGAAGTTTTCTGATACTTTTGTAGCTGTGTGGAAATTTTATTCCTCTTCAGGGATATGACAGAATTGGTTGACAGTTCAGCCTCTGAAAAAAGCCAGTTTTGGCCTACCTTTTGTAGGCAGAAACTCTTTCAAACTAGTGGGGAAGAATAGCAAAATGCTTTTGCCTGACTTTCAGGCCAAATGTTCTTCTTTCCTTCCTACCATAGGGAATTCAGGAAACTGACATTGCACCACAGATTTTGCCTGTGTTTTGTGTAGGGTCCCACATTTTGTATTATTTGAGGTTGCCTTGCCATAGTAAATCTATCTTTTGGGCTATCTATATTTGGGACTGTTTTCATCTACCTCTTTCTTCAAGGAATATCAAATTTATTACCCAATCAAAGATGAAAGGTTTTAATAATCTTCTACCTGTGACTGGCCATCCCACGGAATTTTCCCCAGTTATTCTCCTATTTTTCCCAACTAAATGAGATTGTTTAAGAGATCCAATCTTAATTTAAAACCCAAGTGACAGGAAATGGTTTCAATACTTAATTAAACTTAAAATTTTATATCTTATTTCTCCTTAGAATTTCTGTGACTTCCCCTTCAAAGCCTTTCATCTTATTAGGTCTCTGCCTGTCTGACATGAAATAGCTTAGTAGAATCAGTGTGCAACCATCAACATTCTCACCTTTTCAAACCTCAAGGCCTGTACTTGATTCAGACATATAAAAGCAATCTGCAGTTTCTCTTCCGAATAGTTCCCAGGACACCTTCAATGTACAGGAATATCCGTTGCTTTGTTTGTCTGCTTTTTTTTATTCCTGTTCCTTCCGAATTAAAATATTTGGCATTATTAAACGGCTGGGCTTGCGTCTCTTCAGAGCATAATCCTTTTCCTCCACACTTTTTATTTTTTGCCTTCAAATTCAATATAGATGAAGAAAAAAATGGTGAAAAAAATAATTAAAAGGGGAGGGGGACGTGAGGAAGGAGTTCAGCATTTACAGCTATTTTTTAATATTCAGTTTGTTTTAGAAAGCCCTGAAATAATTTGGTGGGTTAACCTTAGCTGAGTGCTAGGTGTTCACCAAACTGCTCTCTCATTCCCTCTTAGCAAGACAGGAGGAGAGAGTAAGATGAAAAATCTCATGGATTGAGATAAAAACAGGGAGATTGCTCACCAATTACTGTCACGGGCAAATGAGATGCAACTTGGAAGGATTAATTTAATTTATTGACAATTAAAAATAGAGTAGGATAGTGAGAAAGCCAAACTGAACAAAAGAAACTTTCCTCCCACCCTTCCCTTTTTTCCAAGCTCACCTACACTCCTGACTCTTTTACATTTCCCCCCACCGTGGGTGGACCAGATGGGAAAGAAGTGTTGCTGTCAGTTCATAACACTTTCTCCTTCTCCTTACTCCATTGTCTTTGTTCCATTGTGGGGTTCTTTCCATAGGACTCAGCCTTTCATGATCTACACTAACATGAGTACTTACCGCAGGCTGCAGTTCCTGCATTTTCTATGCTTTCCTAAATATAACAGACACACCACCAGCATCACTGATTTGGCTTAGATTTGGCCAGTGGTGTGTCCACTTGGAAGCTAGCTGGAGCTGACTCTGTCCAACAGCTCCTAATATCTTCTCTCAGATACCACCCCTGCAGCTCCCCACATTACCAAAACCTCCAATATAAACCAAATTCAATTAACCCTCCATTACAGATTCAGAAATGGTTTTGGTCCGCTTTTTCTATGTTTACACTGGTACTACAAAACAGGAATATTCATACAAAGAATCATCAACAGAGCAAGACTTTGAAAAAACATACATACTTCTTCATAATTACATTATTTTAGTTAATAGATTGATTTTGAGTATGTAGGATATTAAATCAACAAATGTTTACACAACAACGATCCATCCATAAGCACTTATGCTATGCAGTCTCCAGTCATGCAGCATGTATTAATTACTTATGATTAAATACATTATAAATTAAAGGCCTCCTCTATTAATAACTTTGTATACTGTTCCAAAGCAACAAAAAGCAATTGTCGTTCTTCAAATCTTTGCCAGGGAATCCTCAGCTATAAAAGTTAATATTCGACTTTTTCAGCACAGGAAGACCTTTGCATCCTCTGCTGGGTTATGTGATAACATGCCTAGAGTGAGAGGGTATGCATGTTGTCAAGGGTAAAGTGATGCACTTGGGCCATTCTTAAAGAATTATAAGCTTATAAGAATTGCAAAGATATTTATGGTTTGAGAGAATGCAGAATGAACTCATATTTCAGAAACAATAATACATTAAACTCTGATGGTAGAATTAAAGAGGTTGCTCTCAATTAATTTACAGTGTTTTTAATCACTATCCTTTTTTTGAATACATATATATAAGTCTGATAGAGTTTGCAAAAAGCATAACTGTACAAGCCTCTAAGATGGCACCATTTTCTTACAATTAGACAAGGACACATTTCTTCCCTTGTGCACATTTTTGAGAGGCTAAGGCTTGAAAAGGCAAATTTGTCCCTAACTGGGTCATGCTGCTCATCCTTATATTGACAAGAGTTTCGTGCTCCATTTCCACTTGTGTCTTTTTGAGACTAACTCACAAAGAATGAAGATAAAGTCATTACCAGCATATGCTCAACTCAGCTGTGGAAATGTCTAAGGTGAACAGATGAGAAACACCTAGCATTCTTTCAACATACATTTTAATCTGAAGCTTCTCCTGAAATTAAAGTTATTTATTATAGAAATTAAAGTTATTTGTTATAGTATTTTATATTAAGAGCAATTCAAATGGATGGGGACTTTCATATCATTGGGGGCCTTTTTTTTCTGATTTCAACTGCTTTGGTTTGATGTCCCCATCAAAAACATGTCATCATGTCAAAACAAGGGAGTTCAAATAGGCTAAAATGTAGGAATAGGAAATTTTTAAAACAAAACCCAAAATCTGTTTTGAAGAGATGGCACTCTGAGACAGGTTGCAGTAAGTTTCATATACATCTTAAATGTTTGTACTTTAATTGTCCAGAATCTTTGAGCTTCTACAGACTTCCAGTACTTGAATAAAAACAGGGAAGTGGCAGTGCAGCTGGACGGTCCTGTCAGTCTTTTGCTGTCAGTAGTAACCAACTGAAATTCACACTTTTCCACAGCACAATTTCCTAGTAACTATGTAGGTACCCAAAACATGGGGCAAGAATTTGAATTATGTTTAGGAAAGAAAAGAAAAAAAAAGGAAAGATAAAAAAATTGATATAAAGGAGCAAATTATTAGTCTGAAGAATAATTTCCCTATTTAAAAGATCTCAAAAAATTATTAGAATGAAGTAGTTTTAATCTGTAAGATCATATTTTTTGTTTACTTCTACTCACATAATTCTCTTTGGTTATGATTTGAAGTGTGGTATTGGAAAGCATTAGCATATGCTAAAAAGCAGTTTATTACTAAAAGGTTATCTTACATCTGTTTATTCTTTAAACAAATAAGATAAAATAAAAATAGAACTGGAACTTAGAGATGAATTAATAATAAAATTATTTTTTAATTGGTGAAGATTCTAAAGAAAAAAATTTAATTAAAAGTAGAGGTAAATATTTCATTTAGCATGCAGATTTTACATGTTTAAAAAATGAAAACTGCAGAAATTATGTCTATCTTCATTAGACTTGGGAAAAAAAATTAAAGTAAACTTATTATGACAATTTCCTGAATGAGCTAGGAAGGAGGGATACCATACAGAAGAGACTGGAAAAGGGCTAAGTATTTCAGTATTTTTGCATTTTTAAAACAAATCTACTGGATTCCAAGAGAGGAAAATATAATTGTCAGCATTTTCAAAAAACTAGCTTTTTAAAAATTGTTTTTAATTCTACTTTACTAAAAATTCCAAATGCCCCAAAACAAAGATTTCTTCTCTTCTTCCCCCCTCTTCTCCCTCACCCTTCCCACCTAGTAAAGTAATATATTAATACTCCATTTCTGTTTCACCCAGAAAAAGATTTTTCTCTATTTTTTTTCCTCCTGCTTTTTCTTCCCCTCTAGGAGGTAAAGGATGACATCTTGGTCCCCAGTGAAGTCAAAAGAAAAATTCTCACTGACTTCAATAAGAACGGAATATCATCCAGAATTCTCATATTCCTGAGACCTTTGTCCTATATGCACACTAAATTACAGCTGGTGTCCGCCTGTCATTTTGAATTTTCATGCTTGTCTTTTTCTTTGGTTCAGAAATTTTTTTAATCATCTGATTTTTGAGAAATGGGTTTCAGATCTTAGAAGAAGGGTGAGACACAGGGATTTTGTATCACTCTATGATGGTCCCTGCCAAGAGATAATGGATTGGCATTGACAAATCCCTAAGAGCTAGACCTGACAGTTAACAGATGCTGTGAGATCAGTCTCAGAGAACAGTCTAAGGTTAGGGGGGCAAAAGCAGTGTGAATACTCCACACTTGTCTGATTTTGAGTCTTCCAAACTAAATGTGTTGAAAGTGAGAGGAAGCAAGCCAGCAGTGGCAGTGGGAAAGCAGGGGGAGAAGGAACGGTACAGTGAAATCTTTACATCGAACCCAACACATCAGTCACTGCAGAATTCTTCACGGACTACAGGTAGTGATGATTTATAGGTGGTAAGCTTCAATTTGGGAGGCCATAAGCACATTCTTTGATCTAGACTTCAACAGATTTGTTTCCTATGTACTCAGTAAGTAATAAGTGATTTGCTATTGATTTGTCCACAGGCAGAAGAAAAGTGGATTGGTGCTGTAACCCCAATGTGAATTGGAACTTCAGGGACATTGCTGCAGAAGGGAAACACACACAGACAGAAAAATGTACAGATACTTTTAACATGCCAAGTCTCTAGCTCCCAAAAAGGCTCCAGGTAAAAGCTTAATATTATCAAACCCTACACAACAGCTTTTACTTTAAATCAAAGTGTTTGATCATAGCTAACAACAGAAGTACATGATAAAAGATAATCCCTTAACAGTCATGAGCTGAAATTCCACGCACAGATTCCCATCATACAGTAAGCATTATGTTAAGGAGCTTAAAATGTTGCCAACTATAAGAATATAAGATAAAAGTCCAATCTACAGGAAATGCTTTTCCAGTTACATAACAGCTTAATTGTTTAATTCCATCATTAGTACAAAACGGTAAAAAGCTATCCCCCGTGTTTGCATCATAAAGCTGGATGACTAATTTGTCATTTGTCAGGGCAATTTTTGTCCTGGAAAATTTTGCCTTGCTTTTTCTTTCTGGTTTGTAATATTATGGACTTACATTCAGAATAATATATGAAAAGTATTTAATGCAAAAAATTATCTTTATTGCTTCAAGAATGTCTTTCAGCATTCAAACTTACTCAGATGACAAACCTATACAAGATATTGTATCACCGCACTATGTTCTGACTATATCTGCATATAGTCATAAAATTTAAGTACAAAATACATGAAGTCATTGATTGAGTAAATCTCAGGAATTTGCTTTCTGTTTTCTCTGTGATTTAAAGAACAAAATTTTCCTAATAGACATTTCCCATGGACAGAAGTAAAGAAGCAGGAGTCTAATAAAAAATGACAATACTTTACAACTATTCTTGATACTAATTGATTACATTTAATAAGGGCTGAATATAACTGACAAAGGGAATAGCTTGAATCTAACATAACTGCTAGTAAAACTCCAGTTACTTTCCAATGGGAATAAAATTTATCCCAATATGAAAGCAGAGTATGTAAGGCTTCCTACCTTTGAGTCATAAAACAAAGGAAAAAGTTTAATTTTTTTTTTTTTAATTGCTTTGGCATGTATGGCAGTATTTTGAACTTTGTTCTCTGTCTTTTCTGGTTGCTTTACAAAGTCAAAGTCATCTAAACTCAGTTTTAGCTTTATTTACTAAAAATTTCCCTGCTCAAGGACAACTTATGTAACAGCAAATAATTGGGCTTTAATGAGCCAGCTCCTTCCCCAGTCAATCTTTGATATAATCATTCGAAATAACAGCAGCAGTATACCATGCCTGATACAATTTTTTACACTCAAATACTAAGCCTACTCCATTTTGACTAACAGTGGCTTTAGCCAGCTGGGAAACATGAAATGATGAGTCTGGGAGTGTAGAAAGTTTGTCTCCATGTCTGTATCTCATTCAATAATGCTCTCTTCCAGAAAAAAATGGAGGAAACTGCAATAAAATTGTAGTAAAGGACTTTATTTTTTCTGATAACTACAAAACCATGTACAAATTGAGCTCAGCTACTGACACAACTCTCATGTTTTATGCAATAAAGGAGTCAACCTGCTTCAGGGGTCAAAAATACCATAAGCATGAGACAGGGTTTTGTTTCTGATCTGCAATCACCCATTTAAGTGATTACTACAGCACTGGGGTGTGTGTGTGTGTGTGTGTGTGTGTGTGTGTATGCCTGCACTATCAATTTATTTTCAGACTAATTTTCATATAGAATTATTTGTGGGAGGAGTATGGAATTTTGTGGGTTTTTTGGTTTTTTTTTTGTTTTTTTTTTCTCCTAAGGACTGCATAACTGAATTGTTAGAGTGATATTATGTATCTCATATGTAATGTGTACATAACATGACATTAAATGCTGGCAGATGAATTTTCAGGGTGAAAAAAATAGAGCTTTTTATCCCTGTTTTGAAGCTATATAATTTTATGTTAGGTAGCATTGGAACCCTAGTTTATAAAAAGTATACATTAAGACAACATGCATGGTAAATCAAAGGATAATTTGCAAACACATACTTCCCTGTTGGCTAAACCAGGTTATTTTATTTTCCTAAATCTGAAATCTTAGGCCACAAGACATGACGAAATTCTGAAGAAAGAATAGTAAAAATTTGAGACAAATTGAGACATGAATTTCATGAGTACATGGGGTAAATTGTGGAAAACATTTGTAACATCTTAACTCATAAAATTATTTTCAAGGCCAAACTGAGCATTAAGAGGAGACATTACAAAAGGTCCTAAAAAGGCATCACTAAGGACCAGACCTAGATAAAAGACAGTTAATTATGCTCACAGATATTTATTACCTCAAAGTGTCTAAATAAAATGTAGCTTTTAAACTATTATCCAAGCAAAACCAATGATTTTAACTGGTTCTTTTTACTCAGTATTGATATTCTGTACAGAAAAACACACATAAGCACAATTTCTTAAAACACACCCAATACCAACAAGCATAATTTTTAAATGTAAAGAACATCCAGAAAACGAATAATAAATACCCCTCCTCCACTAGTCTGACTTTCTGAGGAACATAGTCTTGAAACCTGTATTTCCCAGGAAGCATACTGAATATGAGCAAATCCCATTGCTCCTAGTGTTTTAAGTGAGGATAAGTGGCGGCATACATATAGGAAACATACAGTCAAAATGAAAATGTATAGAAAATAACTTTCTCTATAATACTTCTCTAATTTTGTAATCTTAATTACAATGTGAATTTACATATGGAACATGACAGAAAATTAAAAATGCAGACCATTATTAAGCAAACCAAGAACGGAGCTTGAAGAAACAATTGGAAAATGCATGTTTACATTTAGCATTTTACTTAAAAGGAAATCTATATAAATTTATATTGTTTGTTCTTTGCTTTTCTCTGATAGTTATAAAACAGCTGTTCTATTGCTTTGGACTTTGACTGGCTAGATTGCAAGGCTCAATAATGTGTCTCAGCTCAGGGTTAAGTGATGGAATTCATTTAAATGCCCCAGAAGTAATCATCCACAAAGAGTACATTATTTCTTTTTTATGAATTTTCAAAGCTAATACTGATGGGTGGCATGCAATTAAACCTGATCAATATGTAATTTAGGTGGGCTGACATGTTTTCAAATTCTCAGAATATAGATTCTTTCAATATTGCAAGAGCTTAGTGCAATACTCAGCCCTTATGAAATAGCCAAAGGAGTTTAGTACAGTAAACCAACAAAATAGGCCTGTTGTGAAGACAAATGGGGTCGAAATTAAAGTTACAGACACTAACTTTTCTAAGAAATAGGTAAGAAAAGGAGGTTTTTCTTAATAGGTTCAAAGCAACCATTTTGATAGAAATTAACATGTATATGTAGAGGTTGATAAACTGCACTGTATAAAGCTAGGAGATTATTGTTTTTAACAGTGTTTAAACATAGTTCAGAGAGAACTGAGTTTTGAAAACAGTCAGTCATGTATCACAAATATTGTTTCTAAAATACTATATTAGCAAAAATATAAAAGAAAATGTGTTTGTTTTTAAAAAAATGTGGTTTATCATAATGAACCTTTGTGTTAAGCTAATAAACAAGGCGAAGTACATTGCTTTGTGACCCTAAAGGTCATTAGTGTCAGTCTCTAGTATTACTAATTACCTTGCCATAATTTACACAATAAGAATTACACTTGACTTCTTATAATCTTACATGGACCGCTTTTAAAATTTATGCCTGAGGTTCTAGTCTGCTTCTCCTCCTGTTTGCACAGAGAGCACACACATACATTTCTTTCCAGAAAAAAAAAAAAAAAAAAAAAAATTACACATTATTCTCTAAGAAAGCAATATTTGAGAAAGCAAGGAAATTTTTAAATCTTTTTAATCTTTACCTTATATATAATTTTGGAACTGGTTTTAGCTAACTTGGAAATACTGATTTGTCTTCTCTAACTGTGATGCTTTTTTTATCACATGTAAACTCCATTTTTCAGATATCTCTGTTCAGCTTTTCTTTATCACTCTTAGTATTATTTGTGCCTTACATCATTATGCAACTTTCTGCCAACGCTGAAGATGGATTGAATATTGCATACCTATGAAGCAAAATGTGAGTATCACAAAGGATAAACTTTCAAAGACTCTGTCAAAACCCGTTTTCTGTTTTAGGAGTTTTGGAAATCATCCTCTTGCATTTATCCCATATGAAAATATATTATTCATTTCTCTGTGAATTTAGAGAGATGGTTTAAGCAGTGGCAGAATTTTGAAATCCTCTTCTCATTAAGTGGGAAAAGACTGGGAGAAAGTAGGTTCCTGATTTTTTCATAGCTGTATGGATGTAAATCTGCCATAAGCCTGTTAACTTCACTTATTCTGGATTTTTGTAAAGTAATTGTAGGTTCTAATGGGTTCACACAGACTTCGGCTCCCCATTGCACACTGAGAGACTTTTGTGCCCATCTGCACAGGCCAGGTTAATTCTGCAGAAAGCAACAGTAGCCTTGAAGTGTGCAAAAAAAAAAAAAAAGAACAAAAAGAAATGGTGATTATTTTAGTTCAGCTGAAGAGAAGACGGTTTCTTCTATGGAAGAGGAGTTTGTATCACTAACCAGTGATGAAAAAATTCAGAACAAAAAGCAAGACCATCTGACACAAAAATAAATAAAAACCTGCAATTGTTCTACTGCACCGCTTGGGTAACTGCTGAATAGATAACATTTGTATGTCTAACATCAGCAATTTTTTTATATTCTGTGTGTGACTGGATTTCAGTGAGTGTCAAAATCAAGGAATTAAATATCATTAACAATATTAAAATATTTTGTGAAAATACAATAGATTTATTTTAACAGTGCACCTCCTTGGTGCCAAATGTGAAACTAGGAAGTAGCAGTTACAATATAAATTGAAAACAGAAATATATTCATTTTCACTAGGGAAGAGCACTCTAGAATCAAGCAGCTTTATAAAAAATGCATTAAGGATTTTCAACATCATGCTAAAAGCTGTAGGCTTAAATAGAAAACATTCATTAAAATTTCTACAGAAAGCAATAGGTTACTATCCCATTTGCAGAAAAGTGTTTCATTTGCAAATTAATAAGTTCTTATAATAGCTACAGCTGATTGGATTTGTACATGAGCTCTATTGACTGTTAACTCTTAAACTCCAGAAAATCTTCTAAAAGGATTTATTTCTCCTTTTAACAAATATGAATTTGGTATCATAGCACTGCACAACAGGGACTCTAGCCCAAGCCCCAAAAAATTATGGCATGCTTCCAGCCTCCACCAAAATCCATGGAAGCTGTCTGATGGCAGATGCTACATGGATCCACAAGGATCTGGCCCACCCCTGCCTTTAATGAAATGCTAAGCGAGTACCTTCAACGCATCATTTTGAAATGCCTGAAGTGATATGAAGGGGAAGACATTTGCTGAGCTATTTGCTGGTCACTGGGACAGAAATGACAAAGGATTCTGTCCATTAGTTTTTCAATACAGTGTTCAATAGCAGTAGGAAATTGATGGTGTAACAGTGGCATCACATTGGGGAAACTTATGATGCGGACAATAGCCCTTCCAATAAAAGGGCTTTTGATTTTCTGTGTGTCAAACTGTTTTAATATTAGGGCATTTCTAGGTCAATGAAGGGTTAATGTAGTACCATAAATCATATCCAAACAAGAGCCTAGAAACTGCCTCTGTTGAATAACTATTCTGCTAAGGTCAAAAAGGCATTAAGAGAAGAAAAAGAAAAACATACACAAAAGTAGGTTGCAAAAGCAATGCAGAGCTACATCTATTCCACTGCCCCAAAACATTGGCACAGCATACTAAAGAGAATGAATAATAGGTGAATTAGAAATTAATGATTCCTCTGCTATGTAAATGGCAATTAAAGGACATGCCATGCTGCAGGCTCTGTCCTAAAACTCCTCTCCATTTGTTTGGATTGAAATTCATAGCGTATGTAAATGCAGCAATGAGACCTGGTGTGTGACTCCTGAAAGCTAGAAATCTGGACACAATTTCAATAGATATGTTCTTAAATTTATGTTTACAAGGTCACCTTTAAAACAGAATTTAAGGGGAGGAAAAAAGTGTTATATAGCTGATTTCTTAGTATGAGTAAATAATGGCTGCACAGAGTAACACATTATACCTTCAACACAGCACAGTAGCAGAACTCAATTATTTACATTGATTATAATCCTACACATCAAAGTGTTACTTTAACAAAGCAGCACAGTAGCTGCTATTTGTAAGTGCCTTCTGTCCTGAAAGGTGCTAGAAAGAACAGTTTCCTTTCATGGTGTCAAAGTGTTAAGTTTTCATTTCATGCAACATCCTTTCATCTCCACTACATGTAAGTGCAATTAATAAAATGACAAATTCAATAAAGAATAGAGGAGTTGTAGTAGAGGAGTGTGTCTATTGTTTTGTTCGTGCTCTCAGTTTAATATGGCTACATCTATCACATAAGGTACAGAGAAAAGGCTTTTGGAGCCAAAGAATCTTTTGGGGACATTGTCAAACAGGGGAAGATCACAGTCCAATACTGTTTTATTAGTGAACTAGAGAGATCTACTCACAATAAAAATTCTAGTACAGCTTTGGGAGTTACTGCACCTTGTAGTCAGCCTAAGAAAAGAATGACTCAGAACTGGGTAAACTTTGACACATTTGTCATTTAAAATGTGCAAATTCCTGCAATATTCTGTGCTAGCATGTTAAACAAATGGGCTTCTGGGAGGGAAAGCTGCATTGACAAACTCAGCAAAGAGCAATTTTCTGTCATTTAATGAAGGATGGAGGGAGGTCTTGATAAAGTACCCACTCATTACAAGTTTGTTTTTGTACGTGTGTCTGTGTGTGAGACAATGTGTGTGTGTTGATGAAAGGGTAATCTCACTAGTTCAATCTTCTCAGACAAGTTGGACTTGCTAAAAGCACTGTTTATTTTCTTGTAAATTCAGTTAGGCACACTTTCACATGCACATTATCAGTATGCTGATATTTTCTTTTTTCTAAAAGATGCATAATGTTTATCTCTGCTCATACACTGTCTCTTTTTCTCTAAAATGCAAATTTTGATTTACCAAGTGTTTTTCCCTCTTTTGCATATATGAAATATTATAAAAATTTGGAGAAAAGGTTATAGTACTGTATATATTGTATATAAAGTAGTCAAACATTCGTGTATTATGGTCAGTTTTCTGAACCAGGTAAATCTGTTCTGTGTATAATTCTAGATAACCTCTGAAAATAAGACAATTACCTACTCTCATCCTCTGCCTAATAATGAAAGCACAATAAGCAAACTTGTCACTACTGTCATGAATTCAGCTTGTTTAGTATATCCGTAGGAAGGCAGTGGCCTTAACTTGAAAGAAATTAGCAAAGCATGTATTAGGAAATACTTATAAATTGAGTGGATGCACATTATCTCCTAGTAACTTATAGTCTTTCAAAGACTTATTAAAGCTTCAAGTCAGTGAAGCAACGTTCATGAAGAGGACACAAAGCCATTGCAATCTGAGGGATTGGTATTCAATAGGCTGCAACTCAAAAATGTCATTCAATGTGCTGCTGGCTGCTTCTATAATGAAACACATTTTATATTTTTCCTTTACGTATGATAAAGGACTGCATCACTACAAATTAATTCAGAAGCTTCCCAGTTAAAATATAACTATTCAATTCCCTTTTTATTCTTTTGGGTGGATATCATTCCTTGGGTATGGACTAAAATAATTAAATATTTGTGCAACCGAAATTAAAAGAGTATAGGTGTGACTGGAAACATGGCATATTTATATCAAGCTCAGATTTTAAGGTATTTAATAAGCACCCCAAGGAGCAATCCTAAGCATCCCTGGTCGAGGTCCTGATTTTGCTAAAGTCAGTGAGACAGACCCACAGAAGATGGATTTTCTCATGGAATTCAGTGAAAACTTCTATCAGCTGGAATCATAGTATACATATTGTTTTTTTCATATAGAGTGGTAACTAGATTTACCTTAATTGTTTATGACACAAAATACTTATGCTTGTGATTAGTATACAAACATCAGCCTGCTAACATCATGGGCAGTATATTTTTTCACAAACAAAAAGGCAATTTTTAGGGAACCGTGATGGCTTATGCTGTATTTGAAAAAAAACACCGGAACAAACAAAAACAAAACTAAAAACATCATCAAAAACCCCCAAACCAAACACATAAAATAAGACTGGTAACAGGAGAACAATCACTGTAATGCTAAAACTTCCCAGCATTAAAATTAATAAAATTGTATCTGTATCAGAAAACTAAAATTTCTGGACAGTTGCTTTTTTTTTTTTTTTTAGTTTCTATAATTAAATTAATTGTTAGTTTTCTTAGTTTCTATAATTTTTATGTGCACAGTTGTAATAATAAAGTCATAATGTACATGTCAATTCTATATTTCACCTCTCTTCTATTCCCCTTTTTCTTCCCTAGTGATAGTGAAAAAGCATCTGAGTCATTTATATAATGCTTGGTTGGCATTGTAAAACTGAGATATGAACAGTATTTCTCTCCCCACATATGGGAATTGATTACTAAATAATAATTTGTTTGATGCCCTAAAACATAGAACATCAAAACTTATTAAAAGAGTAAACATCTTGGTGTATGCCTGTTAGAATAATAACATTTCATAATAGCGTTCTAAAGCTGTATAGTACTTGATTATACAATCTGCATTTTTATAACTACTCTGCTATTTAAATATATTAGCTAGCAAATTATTTCAAAAAATTAGTGCAAACATATGTCTCTGAATTTAACTGGTAAGCCATATGAAGAGAAGATACCTTAGACAACTAGCTGAAGTGATGTGCAAAACAAAATATTCTGAAGTCTTTCACATGTAGTCACTACAGTGTTTTCAGCCAGGAGCCAAACCCATGAAGTCCCAATACTTTTGAGATTAATAAAATTAGTGGTTTTAAACCAAAGCAGCCCATGGGTTTGATACTGAAGCACTGCAGTAAATAAAGCACTCTAGCTCGTATCAGCTCCCAAAACAGAGCCAATGATACATTACACATTTTGGGTCTGATTCAGCAATTGCCTGTAATGCAGTCATAAATCTGCTTTTGCTGGACAGGTACATCAAACTTGCAACTACTTGCTTATTTAAAGACATGTCTGGTACCAACCTGTTCATTTTCTCCAAATTTTATATTAATTGGACTTTTTTTCCCTGCTGTACCTTTGCTGTACTTAAATGTGGATTATTTCTAGACCTTTTACCCTGAAATGGGATAACACATTCTAACTGGCATTTTAGCGTTTGGGTAAATGCTAGATTTCACAGCACAGCTGCTGAGACTAAGAAAGCTTACTGAAATTTTCAAGTGAACATAGAGATACAGTGAAAAAATAAATCAACCAAAACAAACCAATAAAACCAACCAACCAATCAAAAAAACCCAAAACAAAACAAAAAAATCCCCCCCCCAAAAAAAAAAAAAAAAAAAAAAAAACAAATTCCAAAAAAAAAAAAAAAAAAAAAAAAAAAAAAAGAAAAAATGCCCCTATGCCCACCATCTCAGACCTCAATCCTCACATACCCTCATCTAATCAAGTCTACCTGGATAAAATTCATTAATATTACCAGCTTTTACACACAACCTCATTTGGCGTTTTGCACAGAATTGTTGCCTCAGTGGGCAGCCAGGATACACTCTAGGAAAATATTATTTCTTTACAACCTTATTAAAGGCAGGATGGAGAATGATTACCTCTCTGAAGTACTGGGTGATGCTTTATTGAATGAGACAAGAGGCTCTTGAAATAAGGAGCAACTTCAGCTCATAATGCACAACACTGAAAATAGAAAGTAAGCCCCTAAATTTACCACCACTTTCCAGAACGCTGGTTAAAATAATGCTTTCCTAGAAGCATTTTGCTACACTTCTGAAAACATGGTTGTCCTGAGGAATGTCCCCATTTACTGAATTGGAGAAATAAATCCAAAGTATTAATAACATAATTTACTTAAGTATTCTGAAATATGCTTAATGACAGAAAATTTGCAGCAGAGTCCTAACCTTTAGCAATCTTCAAAAGGAATCCTGGATTTCTGATTTTTAACAGTGGCTGAATAATCCTGACATAAATAGTCCATAGAAAAAAAGGATTTATTTACATGGTCTTTTAAATGAAAGTACCTATATTTAAAACATTATGTAGATATTGGCAGAGGTTGCTTTCAGGAGGTAGATTTTCAAGATAATTAAATAGAAGCTAAAAGAATTCCTACCTATTTGTTCTGACAAGCCACAGAGCTTGTCTTTTGTAATAAGGGTTTTTTTGTGTTTCTCTACTTTTGTTGCTGCTGATTACTAATTAAATGACATTTCGTCTATAGACTATCCATGCTGGTGGGCACAGCTGCACAGGAGAGTACTGTGTTAGCAGATGGAGCCTCTACCCCAGTGGTAGCATTCTCAGTTCAGGATCACATGGACCATAAGTCACGGTCTGTAAGTATCATTTCCATTTCAAATCTGGAAGAGTTGGGCCAAAGATTAATGCAGTTTTAGTTAAATTTTTTGTTCATTATCCATATTTAATTAGATCATACAGGCACTGGGAAGTGAAAAATAGTGAGATGTATGGCCAAATTGCCCTTCTTCCTGAAACCCTAAACCCAGGATTTTTGGCTTTCCATCAGTGAGATAGAAAAAAATCGTAAGACTCCTGGTTAAACTCAGTACAACTGCTTCTTTTCAGAACTTCAAATGTTATAAAACCAGTAAAATAATCTAGGGGACTTTTTTCTAGATCAATGAGCAAGGTCTCTTACTTACACTAAAATACTCTAAACTGCTTTACAATGGTGTCTATACCTGGAGAACAATTCTCAGGTTCCACCTTTTAGACATATAAGCAGCAACAGAACATAAAAACTGTGGCCCAAATGCCTCACAAAGACGACAGAAGTTTGGGTGATCTCCATATTATTTTCTTTAGAATACTGCTTCAAAAGAGTTTTTTTTTTTCCTCTAAAAATTACTTCCAAAATCTCTTTTTCCATTTGAACAGGAAATCAGATTTGCAGAACTGAAAATAAAAATTACTGTTTCTGTGCTTGTATAAATACCAGTCTAATCAGAATACAGTATATTATTGGATTTTTAATTTTCTTTTGAAAAGACCAAGCTATGTTAAGCAGCCTTTAGCAAGCTGTCACAGATGAGACCAATAAGCACATCCTGACTTAACACACATCAGGGGTTGCCAAGGATACACTGTCAGGGGACTAGGGTCAGGAGTCAAACTGACCAATATTGAGTAAATTACATTGGTTCAAATGATTCCCCCTGAGCTAGTAATGATATGGCATGCACATAGTTTTGCTCTGCAGACTGATAAATACTGCATTTGAAGGCTAAACAAGGAACAAAGCATGGAAAAATGATTATCTATAGACTGCCATAAACATTCATTCACATCACTCCAAGATTAAAAAATACCATCATTGAAATGATCAGTATTCCTTTTCTGAAGAAATGCAACAAGAAGATTAAGGCTTTTCACTACAAAAACAAGCAAAACAAGCAATAAGCTAAAATAGCTGCAAAGGGCAATGTAGGCAAAAGGGAGCAAGTCGCTTTTCATATTTTTCACCTTGTACAGTCCTTTATTGATATGAAAAGCACTACAAAATCTCTACTAAGTAGAACTGTTAATGACATCTTGCAATAGCACAATGAACTTCCTTATTCTCCACATACTTAATAATATTTTTTCCAGTTGTGACTCACATGAAAGAAATAGAAAAAGCTTAAAGTTGCTGTCTAATACCTGAATTATACTAAAAAAACTTATGATAAATTCACTGTGAAGCAAGTGAACTACACTGAAGTAACTTGGGGCAAAGTCTATTGTTAACTGAAAGCACCAGTATAAGAAAAGAATTTGTTTCTAACCAGCCAACATATCTCACAAGAGCCTTTCCTAAATTCTCTGAGTTTTGGTGAGAAACTACATTTGTAAGCTCAGCAAAGCTAAAATTTACATTTATAATGTAAGCTTGCAAATATGAAACAGTTCAGAATTCTGAATCTTATTTTCTCACTGCTTATATTGCCTTGTTTCTTTTATAAATCCATCTAAGTATGCCAAGTAAGTATTGGGGAGAAGTTTTTTACTTTATTTTCATTCCTTTAGTCCATGTTTTTCTTTAATTAGCATAATTTCCATCCTTTTTATATGTGTTTGGTTTTTTTACCTTATTAGCTGAATACTTTTTTCAAGGCCACATTTACTATATTTTCTTTTTTAAGTTATTTCTTTCTTTCTCCATAATGCCTTTTCCCCTCCTGATCCTTACTACCAGGGAACACAGACAGCAAATCTTTTTTCCACCTTCCACATCCAACTATCCACTACTAGCTGTTTCCAACTAACAAATTTAGTATCTTTCAAAACAAGGTACTTTATGTTCTGTCAACAGTGCTTTAAAAATTGCTCAGGTCTTCTGTATGATGGTTTTTGTCACCAGTGGTTATATAATATTTGCATATACATGCACATATCATTGTTTGTTACCAAACACTCGGTACCATGTTGAGAATAGATTTCTCCATTAACCTCCTGTCAGAAAATAACATAACCTCTTTTTCTCACAAATGCAAGCTGTTTCAGATCCTGTCTCTCCTTTTCTGCCATTGTTTGGGTGCTGCTCATTGAAGATAAACTTTACTGAAGAAATAGAGAAAAGCAGCTGCTGCTCTCAAGATTTACTCTGTTTGCACTCATTGTATAACAATAGTCACGAGCACTCTGAGCAAAGCTCAATGAACAGCCACACAGCTACCCATCCCTCTATGATTTGATTTGTACCTGCATTAAATACAGAAGGGAAACAATGCAAGTTTCCTCATGGATGGAGTGAGACCTGGTCCATCCACTGGTCCATCACGCAGGTGTGTTTTTTGCCTTAGTGGAACCTGCCAAGCAACCTAGCCAAAACCCTTCTGGGGAAGAAGGAAAGAGTGGCAATGGATGATTGTTTTTTGTGGAGGAAAACCTACAGTTACACCAGATTAGATGAGATAGATCCTTGTGGTAAAAGAGCTGCAAAGAAGAGCCCGCGGAGACAGGCACTTAGAAATTGCCCAGGAGCTCCTATTAGACATATATTTGGAAGTGTTCAAGGCCAGGTTGGATGGGGCCCTGAGTAACCTGGTCTAGTGGAAGGTGTCCCTACCCATGGCAGGGGGTTAGAGTTAGATGGTCTTTAAGGTCCCTTCCAACCCAAGCTGTTCTATAATTCTGTCGTCAGCTACTCCACTCTCTTTGGTGCTGCCACCAGCAGAATGGAGAAGGTGTAGTGCAGTGAGGCGCCACCTCTCTGCTGAGCAGAGGCTGCTCACTCCTAGGTCTGAGCAAGGATATGGTTTGTGTGTCAGAAGAAAGCAACGGGTACTGCTTTTTGGCTGATGCGAAAATCCAGAACTTGAATTCTCTGTCTGTGCTGAGCATATTTCCAGAGTGCACTTAAGTGTAATTCTTAAATAAGTCAAGTCTTTCACAAATCCTTTTCTAGGAAAATTCTATTTTCCTTGAATTTATGTTGTAAAGCCTGTCCCAAAATAAGAGCATAAAAGATAATCATTACACATTCAATGATGGGACGTTTGATGATGTGTTACAGCAAACTAGTTGATATCTTCTGAAATACTTGTGCACTACCTTTTGTAGGCATGAGATTATGGACAAATAAATATGACACCAAATCCTACTTAATTAATTGTTTCAGGAGTGCCACCACATGCAAAATTATTTTTAGTTCCTCTTCTGCTAGAACAGATGTGAAAGCGAGAAAATACATTGCCTAGAGAAGGGCACCTTATATTGCTTCAGGGGCTGAGCCCTGACTGATTATTTTAAGCACACTTGTCTTAGTCACATAAGCTCCACGTCCTACACTGATTACATTGTAATTTCACTGCTGATATTAGTGGAGATGGTGACTTATGAGTGCAGTACCAAACATATTCCACAGCAAATAATGACTGAGATTATTAATAAATCACAGCTCCATATACACAAAGAGGGCTAATTCTTTATAAAGCTTACTACTTAAACTACAATCAGTTTATTCATGCTTTGGCAGCAGAATATATTTTTCTAAGAATCCTGTTAAAGTCTTTACTCAAGATTTTAAATTGTTGCAAACAACTCCCTTTGCACTTCCAAGCTTGCACTACTGTTCTTTTGGAGTGCACAGCTCATTTTCTTGGATAATGATGCAAAGGTTTCATTTCTCAAAAAAAGACAGGAGCAAAAGAAAGAAAACTGAAGGGAGCATTGCAGAATTGCTCTATTCACGTCTTCAATTTGATGAGAGCATTGTTTTGCTAGAGGCACTATCTAGAAGTTAATTCAGTTAATTTGAAGGACCATAGTGAGCAAAAAGTTGCTGCTGACAGAAAAATACTATAAGAATTTTATGGTATATTCATATGCTGTCTATGAGTATACACATTTATTATCACCTGCCTCTTTCAATGCCCATACAGCTCTATCCTTGATAAGCAAGTCTAACTGGAATAACTAACTATTCCTTAATTTACAAAGCGAGAGTACAAAGCAAACAAAAATCAAAATGGAAACCATTAATGGGTTTGCCTAGGTCTATAGAGACTGCAGGAACATCAAAACATAAGTATGTTGTCTTTCCAGTTTATCCTTTTCCTGGAATCTCTAAATCCATCTTCCATGTTCCCATTATCTCCATTAAAAAAAAAAAAAAAAAAAAAAAAAAAAAAAAAAAAAAAAACTATTTATCTAAATACCATATTTTTTAATATTCTTCCTGTTTAAATTTTATAAAAAAGTTTGAAAGATAGTATTTCACAAAATTGATCCTTGCAACATGAAAAGTCAAAGTTAGTTAATAAAGGAAGTATTTTCAAACCAGTGGAATCTACTTAGGTAGCTTTGTTGGTTGTTTAAAAGCCCAATTAAAAAAAAAAAATCATTCACTGTAAAGAAGAATTGTATGTTTAACAGTTTCCTACTATATTACCAAAACCAGTGGAATCTTCTAACATCTCCCAATTTAAGGCCTCATTAACTTATGTAATAACTTGCATAGTGATGTCACAATGCTGTAGTTAAAGGTCAACAGGCATTGAGCACAATTGTTTAAAAGCATTCTATAAGAGCAGCACTCTTCACTACATATTTAGAACTAACCTGGGTGTTGCACTCAACGTAGATATGCAAACTAATCTTTAGGTAAGAAATTACTATATGAAATTATGAATTTGAATATGAATATGAATGCATTTGAATTTCAGAAAATATTGTCTTGGATTTTACAAGAAAATCGAGGAGTTTATGTTAAAATACCTTAAAAACATGTCTTTCCAAGGTATAGAGCAGTCACTTTTTCCTCAGAGTGATAGAATCATTAAAGTACAGACTTATCTAAATTCATGCATATCAAGGATTTTCAAATTGGCCATCATTTTACCTATTAATTTTGTAAGAAAATTTCATCTTTTGAAATGAAAATGGGCATGGGGAATTTTGCAGGGAAAAAGAAATTCTATGGAGAAAATAAATAGCAAAGGAAAACGAGAACAATATGCTGTGGATATGTGAAAGGCAGGCTGGGTGAAGAAACCTGGGTTCATGTTTCTTATTTGTCTCTCTGCTTTTTATCATTGTTCTGGCAATAAAACAGAAGTGAAAACAATTTATCTGGCTAATATGCTTTTGTTCTTAGGATAATCCAGAGAGGAGCAGGGCAGAGAGAACTACAGTGGTTAGTGAGGCAACAATGTCAACCATTTTGTATGTTCAAAATAACATTTTTGTAGAAAAATTAACTTAATGAAGAAAGAAGACTAATATTTCCTCTTAAATGTCACTTGTGAAACCATTTCAAGAATGCCATGTCCAGACTGGTTTCCCCCGTTTATGAGAGACAGTGGTGCATAATAATTGTACGTTCACCCTGCCTAGGACAACCCAGATCCCTAGTGCAAATATTTTTAGCCTGGAATAAAGAAGAAAAAAACCTTCATGCATCTATACATTTCCAGAAATCACCTACCAAATAATTTCTAAGTATGAAGAAAAGGAAAGATTTAGCAAGTAAATAATTTCCTATTTGTTGTCAGATATCCTGAATAGGCCTTTTTAAAATTAAAAAGAGGAGAAGATCTTAAAGTTGTGAGATCTTAAATTAAAAAAAAAATTGAGTTCTTTAGTATTTATGAAAAGAATAATTTGAAAAACAAAAGTCAACTTATTTTTTAAAAATTCCTCTGAAAAAAATTGATAATAAGTCTATCAAGTCTAGTCAATTATTTCTGCTTAAATTTAATCTCATCAGTACTTCTGGAAAATAATAGTATAACCACCAGATTTAATAATATCTAGACTGTAACACATTTGATGTTGTCATGTAATTTTATGGTTTTTATATATATGTTATATATATTTTATATTCATATTTGTATATCCTAAATACTCAGTTCTTCATTCTTTTATAAGCATATCCCAAGAGACTGTTGGAATGTAATGAGGGATAGCTACATATTACGAAGACATTGGGTAGGTCTGTGTTAATGTTTTCATTTGGCAGGGCATTTTTGAAGTCAATTTCTTGACTGCCTTCATTATTGTGCTTGGTTTGCATAATGGGGTAGTTAAAAATGTGTGAGTGAGCTCTTTTCTGATGAAACTCAACTATATTTAGTGTTCTCCAACTGCTGATGTGAATTCAGTCCACATGATAAGATTAAAATTAATCCAAAATTATCATCAAAATAGGAATTAATTTTGGGTCTTCTTTGACAGTTGCTACTTCCAAAACACAGATTCACTTCTCTTTGCACTGATTGCTGCAGAGACAACTTTAAAAATTTGGAAACTACTGCAAGTTTCCTCCCCTGATCCTGCTTTGGAATGTGTGTATAGACCAAACTGCCCTTGTCCAAATGCATCATTCTTGATCCTCATAAAATTTCTCTAGCTGTATTAGCTGTTTATCTGTTTCCACACTGATTTTTAAGTTCCTATTATTTTTCTTATCTGAATGATGAATGTAAAATTTCAATTAAAGAAGATGTGTATTTACTTTTCTATAAAGAAGAATCATTCACAGAACAGTAATTCAATAAAAGGCTCTGCACATGGACTTTATCCAGGCAGGCAGTAATTAGCCTTCAGAGAACAGAGGAAGTGCCTTTGTGAAGGAAGAAATAGAAAAAAAATGCTACCATTTTCTACAGGAAGTGTTAACTTCCCTGACATGGGTTGTCCATAACCTCACCTTAATTGCTCTGCTAATGTAACATAATACTTTGTCTAGCTCAACACAGGCTAGCATCTCTCTTGTGATGCTGAGACTGAAATTTTGTGTGCCAAAAGCAAGCCCAGGAAACATTTCCAATATTGATAGCCTCAGAGCTGGGTGTGCCAAAAAACACCCACATACCACTTGGTCACACATATTTATAGTAATTCTGCAAAACAGCCTAGTGCAGACCAGATCTGATTCTAAACTATGGCTTGGATTTAATCTGTTATTCCAGGAAAGCACTTAAGCAGATTCTCATGGCTGACTTACATTAATGAGACTTAATTACATGCATAATAAATGTGCTGTAATGCTTCCTCAAAGAAGGCTTCATATCACAATGATGGCATTTTAGTCCCTTACTTTTCCCAGAATGTTCAAAACTCCCCGTGTTTGAGATGTATAATTTCCTTGCAGCATTCTTCCATTTTTCAGGTTTTTTAAGCAGTTACCCTTGATTATTATCTTTTATGAGCCCTGAGTATTTTGATATGTTTTGACTGACTCATGTAAGCTTATTTTTTATGTCCTCTTAGACTCACAAATGCTCTTGTTTCAGGATTTCAGTAGAAGTTAGATTATAAAGTTATAAAAATAAACCAGATAACATTAAATTCACTAAATAGCATTCCATTCTGAATTAAAACAAAAGCTGTGAAAGCCATACAGAACAAACTAACCTACCTTGCTTTAGGTTTTCATTATCAGGGACACATCCGGATCAGAGTAATTTGCAAGACTGTGAGAGTCTGCATAAAACACTTTAAAAATATTTATAGTCTATAAGAGTCAGTTCAACCAGAGAGTTGATACCCCTTTTTTTCACAGTTGAAGGTAACCTCTTCATGTTATTTCAGAAGGGATATTTTTGATGATCTGGAAGGAAAAAAAAAAAAACCCAAACCAAACATTCTGGCAAGAAAAAAAATTAAAATATATCATATGGTTAAAGTAGATTTTGTCAGTTGTGGTATATGTGTTTATGCTTATGCTCTTGTTTATGTATTGACTTTGTGTTGTGGGATTTTTCAGGTATCATTTGCTTTTTATATACAGATACAGTTGCTAAACTGGAAGGAAGCTTTGTAATCTTGCATATAATGCCTGTGCTTTTTCACCTCACAGTTGGGCAAGCTATTAATTTCTTGAGTAAAAGGGATATTACAGATGCTTGGCAGAGAGACATCTCAGCAGCAGGCAAAAAACGAATACTTGCCTAAAAAAGTGTCAAAATGTGAATGTGCTTCCAATAATTTAAAAAATAGAAGGTGATAAGTTGAAAATGTCAGGTAATTGGCAGACAGATAGAAAGTTAAACTGTGTCCTCAGTGAAGAAAATTAACCAGCAGCTGCCAGCAGAGGCCCCAAGGTCATCTGAATGTCAGAACCAAGTAAGGGCCAATCATTCAGAAGAGGTTCGCTGCTGATATTTGCCCTCCCTGGTCATTTTCTGATCTCCCAGGAACTGCCCTGAACTACTGCCAACATGTGTTCATTTCTAAAAATTACATAGATTGTGATTTATTACCCATCACACTACAAAAATCCATTGTGAATTAAATCAGCCCTTTGTTTAAATTGCTCCTCTGCAATACGTATCATATCATCATAAATGACATTGAAGTTATAATCTACAGTAGTCTGCTTCAGCCACTGATAAGGCTCCACCAAGGGACGATCAATACTTACTATTCATTTTTGAAATTATCTTCACATTGATCCCTGAACAAGCGCCAGCAACACAGAGGCACAGTGGCTTTAATACAATAATTATATAAAGGTTTACAGGCTCATCCTCCCAGCCAATAAAAGCTGTCAGCTGGCAGGGACAGTTACAATCCCATAATCCATCAAAATGCTGTTCTCTGACCTATGGGCTTCTGGGCTTTCAGCAAACCTCGATAAACATGCTTATAGAGGAGAGAATAGCAACAAACATGAACAAGCAAAAGCTCAAGATTCATATTACCGATTACAAAAACATATCTCTTACAGCACATCACCCCTTTCATCAGAGCAACAGAGAGGTGCATTTTTATTGTAATTCACCCAGCAGTGAGTGACCAGATACGTGTGTACATTCTCGCACAAATTCAGTCTCTTCTTTTCAGCGGGTGACTTTGGATCATGTTGTAGACCCTAATGAAGTAAGCTCATGGCACTAGTCTGAGATAAGGCTAATTTAGCCAGGAATAGCTACACACTCTACACACAGGAAACAAGACTACTAGAAGTCTGAAAGTAAAATACTGAGAGCCTAAGTATAAAAGGAAGCTACCATCCAGGGGCAAATGAAAATCCGGATTATGTGGATTATGAATGACACTGTAGCATTTAGCCAAGATGCTGACATGCATAACATATCAAAATAAGCTATCTTATTTTGTATGTGTGAATTTGTATTTCCACACAGATGGGGCTAAACAAATCAGTTTATTTATTAGTTGAGCTGCAGAAGATCAAATTTTGCATATCAATTGACGTTGTATAAAAGAGGGGAGCAGTTATTTAATAAGCAAAGAGTTTGGTGAAACTAAAGATTTACTCCAGCTACATTCTTTCCAATTCCAGAATTTAAAAAGAAAAAAAAAAAAGATAACATGATTTTGAGGCAGAAAGCTTGAGGGAAAAGAAGGCAGAGATGAAAATTGAAGATATGGAACAAATAAATAAAGAAAAAGAGAGAGAGTGCAAATAACATGAACTGGCACAGTGCTGGAATACTTAATAATGTGTAACGTCAACACTGCTTCTTGTAGTATTGTCTGCCACATCACTTATACCCCTCCTCCTTTACTGATCCCATTGTCAACTTCACCATATTATCATGTACATGAGAAGCACAGAACCTGGCTGGGATTAGCAGGCACAATTTACATTTCGAGTTCATCCTTTAAACGCCTTATTTGACTTACAAGAATACTGATGAACAGCTCTTTCTTTATTTTTTGCCATCCAAGATTATGTTAATAAAAAAAATTAAAAACCCAAATTAAAAAAACCCCAAGAAACTAAAAAACCCCAAACACATTCCCCTGTTTTATGTCTAATATTTGATATGGGGAAAAGGAAAACCAAATTTTCAAGTTTCAGAACATTATGTGGAGTTCCTTTAGGAAAGACGTACAATTTCTAGAGAAAATTTCCTGGTTACTTCTGTGGTTTGGGATATTTTTGGTTTGTTTCCAGCCAATACAGAAGACACTCCACTGTGGTATGATTTGCCTTAACTCCAATGTTTAAGTGTGACAAGTGATATTTTCCAACTGAAAACCTTGCCTGTGACTTGAATTTCAAAACTCTAGAGTAGACTTTAAATGCTTCTAATGCCAATGAAATAGAGGCATAAATCTGATAAAAGATGAAGGTAAGTAAAACTTAAGAAGGAACACAGTAGAATTTTAAATTCCTTAAATTAGACCACAATGTTCACATTAATTATTTGATAAAGAAAAATTCTTTCTTAGAACAGTTATCTCTTTCATTTTAGGTTTTGGTTTTGGTTTGGAAGGCTTTTTTGACCAGCATTAAAAGGATTTTTTTTTCCCCTAACAATCAAAATTATTGTTCCTTAGTGTGAAATACAATTTAAGTCACCATTTTCTTCTGTTTCAAAGACTAATATATGTGTGTGTTTAAATTGTACAAAAAGTTCTTCTCCACTGATAGAAGTAAAAGATGGAACAGCTGCCACCCATCAACATGCAACAGTAACCAAAGTAATGTTATGCAATAAAAACAGATCTCTTTACAGTAAAACTGTGTGCAGTGGCCTTTGAGAGGTCAAGTGTGTTGCCCTGATTTTCTAACAACTTTCATTTACTCAGACTTTGATGGTCTATTGATAGCTACTTATTTTCCCCTCTGTTCTTTTAGACGTGCAAAGGAAAATAGCATTTTCCTATCTGATCTTGGAGAGTGCATCAGCTTGTTCTTATAAGCACAAAGCATCTTATATCTTTAGAAAAAAAGTAGTTCCCATAGGGAATAACGACTCTAAAATACCAAGATAATTGTACCCAAATGACTACAGCAATATCCGTAGCATTAACTGTCAAATAACACTTGGGTCTTAAAGTTAATATGGGTTAAATCTTGTACAGGATTGCCTGTGCTTGCCAAATTACTCCTCCAAAGAAATGTCTGTGATCCCACATTAGTCATATACCTCGGATGGCACCTAGATCACTTTATTCCTTACATTGAGTTTGCACAGGTAAGAGTGATTAGCAATCTAATTGAGAATTAATAAACACTCCAGTTAATGACAGTTATAGAATTCTCATTGCCCCCTATTGATTGCATGGGCTTTGCAGATGGCCGTAAACTATAAAATAAATGCTCCATAACTACTCAGAAACATCCCCTCCTGAAGCCTCACACATTTTTAAAAAATAGCGTACAACATATGAAGAAAATACAGAAAACTACTACTGCACTAATATAAATTAATTCTAAGTCATACATAGCTTTGGTCCCAGGATTGGACTTCCCCTCCCTATCAACAACCTCTTCCCATTCCTCTGGCACCTCAACATGCATGCAGGAGTTAAAGACCTACATTAAGCAACCCTACCAATGCAGGATTCTTTCCCACAGTGCATGTAGGCAATAACATGCCTAAAGAAGGACAAATTATAAAATCAACCCACCATAATTTGAGATTTGTCATCCAGTTATGCTAAAAGACTGGAGTAATTTGCCAACATAAAGACGGTCTCATACAGTGTACTGTCGACAGCTAGTATTGTAATGATAATGAAGCAATCTCTGTAGAACTGACACAGATGCATAAAGTGGTTTTTGAATCTCATATTAGCAACAGACACTCAAAACAAAATTGAAGTATTCTTATACATTTAAAGGATTAATATAAATAGGTCTTTATGAATACAAATGCTTGAAGCATCAACTACAGTAGCAACATTTAAAATGAGAGTAAAACTTTGCTTTTGGCTAAACCTTATTCAGACAGAAGGATTTTGCAAGAAATTTGAGAATCTCAGAGCATCTTGGCACTTTGAGGTTATAGCATGATGGCACTATGCTGACATTTAACCATTATATCTCAACATGGTGTAAAACAATGCAAAGTTTATGAAAGAAAGAGACATTTAAAGAAGGGTCAGCTAACAAAAAATTAAGTCAAACTAGATATACTGGAGCAGACACATCTGTAGTTTAACCCCATCAGCATGCTTAGATTATTTGTTTTGTGACAAATGGGAGATAAATCCATATCTTAATAGACTTTTCAAGTAATATTGATCTATATGAACAAACATAACAGTAATAAAAAAAATAGATTTATCTTTGGCTTAATAAATAGGATAACAGCTCATAATTTGTGGTACCATTTCTAAAATAGATGCATATACAAAAGTTATTCCCTAATACATCCTTAATGGAGATAAAGGAAAAATCATTGATAAATAACAAAATCAAAGTGTATGTTTTCAAGTTACAGATCCTAAGTAGCTAGCAATCACATTGCCATACAGAATTGTAAATCCCTTCTGTTACCATATCGTTTCCTAAAACATACAATTGTATTTTATATTTAGAGAAAAAAAGAAAAATCAGAAAATTATTTCACCATTAACAGAGCAGGCATAGTAGGTAGCTGAGGAAGCTGGAAGTTAAAGGGAAAACAAAATTGTCTAGAGGCAATTTTTAGTGTAAAGAAGAGGGAACTGTCAAAGCCCTGACATTAAAGTAACAAGAGAGAAAAGTAAAGACGTGCACAGGAGAAAGAATTATTCTGTCAGAGATAGCACAATGATCAAGAAAAAAAAATTAGGTCTTCCATAATGCAGATAAACAGATGTGGCTCTTGTAAAGGGAATATTCTGCCTTCTGTTAAGTAAAAGCCATGTTTTAATGGTTTGCAACAAGAGTTTAAGAAAAAGTTAGTAGAGTTAGTAGCAGAGTATAATTTGCTAATGGAAGGTCAAGAAAAAGTTCCATCATTAGAAACAGATAATTAAGTAAAGGGCAAGAAACAGGTGAGGTTTGGAATATGATTTTATAAGTCTAAAAAATACTAGCCTTGAATTTTCTTTTACTTAGCAATCAAGAAAGAGGAGAATGCTGCACTGAGAAAAGAAGTCTGGTGAATAGTTGAAAGATAAGACCAGACCACCAAGAAATTAAAATAAAAGAATCATTAATTAAAAAGAAATATATATTTGCACTTGTACCACTGATTTCATGATGAAGAGAGAAAGAGATGGCAGAAAAATGAAACAAAAGGGAAGGGAGGGCTGATAGGTTCAGATGTTAAGCTGTGGTCTTCAAAAAAAGACAACAGTTATGAATTAGCATAAATAATATGGAGATTTAAGGAAGGGGGAAAAAAATTTAAATCATCCCATTTGCCAGCAAAACAGTAATTTTAGAGTAATCCAAAGCATAAAAAAGGAAAATCGGTTGCAGAAATCTGTAGTGAAATTACAATACATGTGTTCCCACTGTTCCCTTTGAGGAATCACAGTTGGACCTCAGTGACATGACATTGCAGAGTTGGCCAGGCAAGAGATGATCCTGCTTTGCAGAGGGTTTCTATCTTTCCTGGTCTGAGGGCTGATGTGCTGGAAAAAAAGCTAACCCATGGAGTAGGACCTGGGGGTCCTGGTGGACAACAAGCTCTCCATGAGCCAGCAATGCCTTGGTGGCCAAGAAGGCCAAAGGGATCCTGGGGTGCATTAGGAAAAGCATTTCCAGTAGGTCAAGGGAAGTCATCCTGACCTTCTACTACTCAGCCACGGTGAGGAACATCTGGAGTGCTGTGTCCAGTTCTGGGCTCCTGAGAGACATGGAGCTCCTGGGAGACTGGACTATCTCTTTTAAAAGGACAGGCTGAAAGAGTTGGGCCTGTTCAGCCTTGAGAAGAGAGGATTGAGAGAGGAACTCATCAATGTCTATGTGAAGGGAGGTTTTCAAGGAGATGGATACAGGCCTTTCTCGGTGGTGCCAAATTATTTGACAAGAAACAATGGGCAGAAACAATGGGCACAATATGAGCAAGATCTCTTTTACTGTGTGGGTGACCAGGCACTGGAACAGATTTCCTAGGGAGGTTATGGAGTCTCCTTACTGGAGATATTCCAGGCCTGTCTGGATGCAATTCTGTCTACTGTGCTCTAGGAAGATCCTGCCTGAGCAGGAAGGCTGGACTACATAACCTACTGTGGTCCCTTTCAACCTGACCCATTCTGTGATTCTTTAAAACCATGCAAACAAAGTGTTCATCCAGGATCCTCTTGGAGTGACTACAAAATGGTGCAACTCTGTAAGAGAGAGTAAGGAGAAAACTGAGCTTCCCATATTAACAAGACCAGGAGATATATGATAAGCAAGACTGTCATAAAGGCAAAATCCATGTTTCATTCAGGGGTAATCCAAGGAATATTAATCAATGAGATATTTTGGTTTAGGAAGAAATAGTAGAAATGTAGGTGGAGGAAGCAGAATATGTTTTTCTCCTGTTTAAGGATGTCAAGCTGTGTTTTCATATATTTATTGTCTATTCAATTACTCAATCCCATACTCTGTGGAAAAATATACATAGAAAGTCCTAATTAGGAAAGATACTTTAATATACATATTAAGAAAAATAGAGTCTTTGCTCCCAGCTGGCATCTATTGTATGGATTTTTAGATTTAAGGGTATTATTTACCTAGTACTCATGAAATATATGTATATATACAGAAAAATTTGGGGAAAATATTTAAGTATCTCTGAATATCAGTTAGTTCCTGTAAATGGGTCTGTTTCAGATCCAATAGTAACTGGTAAGTGATCTCCCTGTTTTAATCTTGACCCAAGAGTTTTTCCATTTTGTTTTCTCTTCATATCTTGGTGAGGAGGGACAGAGGCAGAGCAGCTGGGTGGGCAACTGGCAGGGAGCCAAAGTCAAGACCATAGGTAGACGATGAGTAAGCTGCTGGCATCATAGACCACATATAACTCAGAAAATTATGTTGGTTTATGTTGGTAAAGAAAATATCTTGTTATTCAACATTAAGCAAGTCTCACTAACAAAAATTATAATAGCAGCTTCCGTATATATTTGAGCTGGGAAAAATCAGGCAGACAGAAGTGATTGTCAGAGCAACTAGAGTTCTTTGGCTTCTTCTTGTATAAAGAAGCTGAATTCTAATAAAGTAAAATTAAAATCATCAGTACTGCAAGTTCCTTCATAGACTGTGATCAAAATCTGGCAAAGGTAGTGTAACACACCATTACCAACATTTGGCCGAGCCAATTTATTGCATTCCTACCAAAGAGATGTTCTACAAAAGCTGTGTTTTCAATAGAAAAGAGTTGTTACCAGACAGCTCTATTAATGAGATGTAAGAGTACAGAAGGGTTTCAAGAATCAGATTGTTGAGCTTCCAAGGTGAGAAATTGAAATGTTTTCCAGGAAAGGCTGCAGATGTGAATATGATTTAGTTAAACTGAATATGTACATCTACCTTTGAATTAGGGTATTTGTCTAAAATACATGTTTGTCACTGAAAGTCTCTTTAGAAGACCAATCTAAAAAGTAGTAATCACCTGAAGGCCACATCCAAAAAAACTCCCTGCAACACTGAAGAATTTTGTCCCAGGGACCACTTGTAGTTTAGCACCAATGCCATTTCCTGGATTTGAATCAAGTTAAAGGAGTATTCCTCAGATGCCTGTCTTTGCAGCAGAATATTCTCAGCTACATACAAGAAATTCTGTTTATAAATATCAATTGCAATCATTTTTTATTGCCATTATTGCAGTTCTGACACTTGATTAAATATACAAGTCCATATTAAGCATTTGAGAAACAAAAACACTCCTCTCTTTTGCAGTGTCAAAAGCATACTGAGTGTGTTACCTACTATCAACAAAATGTTTATGTGAACTCCAGATGACTTGCTGTAAAATAAGTCTGGCTTAGAGAGATGCAATGTTGCCTAAATCTAGTAAAAATATTACACCAGATCAAATAATAAAATGCTGAGCTAATACTTTTAATATACATATAGGAGAATGATATTCAAATAATTCCATCTGTTGCTAAAGGACACATTTTGTCAACATCTAGTATCCCTATGAACAGGATGTGGAATGAGAAGAATACTTGTTTAGAATCACTAATTGCTATAGAAATGATATGGTTGCTGAAATTAGAATAGGAAATTACAAAGAATTCCCAAGTACTTCATAACTTAACTTACCTTTCCTACAGTTATCCAAACTGAAATTCATTATCTTCAGCCTCTGAAGAGCTATTATTTTTTTGTAGTTAAAGACTAATTGAAATGAAAGTAAGTTTCATAAAATGGTAATACTAACCAGTGAAGTTTAGCAACGCCAATGTCTTCTGTTTGACATTATGTAAATTATGGGTAATTATAACAAAGTATGGTTTACATACAACCCATATTAGAAGGAAAACAGTTGTGCCTTGTCCTTATATAACATGCTTAAGTTAAAAATATTTGGAATAACTGAAGGCTTTGTGAATAGGATGTTTGGCTATGAAGTACTAGTGAAATAACTGTAAAGTGCCTTTAGGAAGCCCTTTCTAGGGTCAAAAATGTGATTATTTTCCATATTCATCCTTTTAAAAGCCATTTCTAGGGTATCATTTCCCAATATTATTTTTAATCTTGCTTTAACCTGACCTTTCTTTGATATCTATAACAATAGCCATAAATTATTTGCAGAATGTTATCTAATAAGTTGATTATGGAAAACCTTAAAACTGTATCCATGTTGTTGGTGTATCCATAACTTTATCCATGGCTAACATGTGAATTTGAGAAAAAAAAAACTGAATATAAAGGTACACAAACTATAGAATGCACTTTCTGGTATAGGACCCTTGGCCTTTGCAACCTTCAATAGTATTCTCTACAGCACCAGTATCATGTCAGCCATTCTTCACATTCATGTAAATGCACCTACAATGTTGATTTGTCTACTTAGATCACTTCAGAGATGCCAACCAAAAATAAATGTTGATCAAACTGCTAAGAGATGAAAACATAAACTGAAAATTACTAATAAGTAAAGGTTATCCTTCTTAAGTGAAATAATAGTCTCTAAATGAAAATGCTTTTATAGTGTGTACAGTACAGAGTTTTTATGCAATACAATTACAATGCAGAGACAAGGACCTTTTTCTTTGCCAATTAGGATGCAAAGCAATATGAGGAAAAATTATTTGGACAGGATTTTAGCAGTCATAGCAACACACATGAGGACAAACACATCAATTGTAACTCTTTGGATTACAGATTTCAAACAATAGAGGGCTCCTTCCCAGAAACTGCATTTCTGAGAACACACAGACATCCCTCACTAATTTGTTGTCTCAGCTATGTAGAAGAGGTTCTACATATAAATGTTAAATGACAGTCACATAAGGACATATATGAAATACTAAGGATACTCTAGAAACTTTCTCTTGTATTTTTATTTAATTGCTTTCGACTTGTAACAATAGAAAAGTACTGGGCTGTGGAAGAACAGCACTTGCCTGAACAACAGACGATGTATCTATTATCTCACTTCCATGAAGGTCATCGACCTATGACAGTTGGAGTAGCAGAAACATTAGAAATCATGTGCAATTTAATCTTTACACAAATAAAGGAAAAGTATCACAATGCCTGAATAATGAAGAGTCTCTCAGAGAAAAAGAAAAGTCTGTCCCTGAGGATATTCTTCATTTTCTTTCCTGAACTGTTCCAATGCATTCACACTATGAGATTCACTCACTGTGCTGACACACGTATTAATAGTATTTTGGCTGGAAGAGTGTAGATGTTCTAAAGTGATTGCAAAGTGCATCTGTGACTCAGTTCTCCTTTCATTCATTCATTACTTCTTCATGTCAATTCTGGGAGACTATTGTTCACCGAGAAACTGTCATCAGGATTGAAATTAACTGTTTTTTCTCCTACTTCAGGCAAGAGTGTCTTTATGTTCCCTGCTTTGCAGAACATGCTATCTTATCTTTTACAAGGTTGGTGATGAAAATATTATATCAGTTTCATTTGAAAATAAACAAACATGAGGAAAATGTGGAGGATCAGACATAACAAAAGAGGATAACCCATAAAAGCGTTTTTAAGTTATCAGTCTGCATTACTCTTCTGATAATTTCAAAATCAAGCAAACAAAAACAAAGCACTTCCAATTGCAATTCCCAGTAAGCTAATAGCTAATGAAGGACTACAATACAAGTTTATTTTCTCTATTCTGAAAATGAGACCTTTATGTCCTCAAGAAAGGAAAAAGCAAAAAATATTCAAGTCAGAAGAGATCAGTCATTTCATCTTGTTGTTATTAACTGAAAATAAAGGGTATAAAAAATATTCCCAAATAAGAAGTGCTGTTATTGACAAGCTGAAAATGACTTGAATCCTCTATTAGTCTGTCTTTAAGAATAGTATTAGATGAAGATTATGAAGGTTTTTTTCTTTTAATTTGTTTTATTTTAAATACCAGGCTGTAGGTTTTGGAATAATGTGGGAATGACTAACTTCCCTTCAGAATTATTATTTTATTTTTCACTGGACCTTTCTTCTTCTTTATGTGACTTAACTTTAGTGCCATATGCAAAAAGAATTAGAATAATATAAGCTTTTTTTAAAATATGTAGTCTACCATTTAAAAGGCAAAAAAATATTTCAAAGTTCTATTTGTAATTAAAATGCAGATACGAACTCAAAATTTGGAAATTTTTCAGGTTAATAAAATCAAAAGGTATCATGAAAGTTTTTAACATTTAAATTCAACATTAAAAAAGTCAAAATGAAGCTTTTCAAAATAGCCGAAGTAAACATAACTTCTATTTACAGCTGAGTCAGTTTATTTTACTGCAGTATTATTATTTCAGAAAAACAACAGAACAACAGAAGTATTTAAGAAAATTACTATTTTTCAGAATATTAGTAGAAATATTATATCTCCTTCCACAGCTTATTAGACTTCTAAATTTGAGAGAGTTCTGAGTGGTCTCCCACAAACACAAGCACTTTCATTGATGTTCTACTGCCTGAATGCTTGGAGAATAACCAGTTTTATTAATCCAAATCAAGGTATATTAATTTTTTACTTAGCGAAGGACATGTAGAATTTATTTTTTTTATTCTCATCACTGTGGAACCAAGTTTTGATATAAAAAGGAAAAAGAGGGAAACTGACTATTCATTTTAAAAATGATAGCAGTGTTTAGAAATGTTGTAGGTTTTGCCTGAAGTATCCTTGAACATGTGTTTAAGTGCAAGTATATATGCACTACCTGAAATAGGTACATCATTTTATATAGTTGTCTGTCTCCACCAATACACTAGGGCAGGGAATTATTATAATTTACAGGCTTGGCTGATTTTAATGGTACAACCGAAGCAGGAAAGTGTTGCATTAAAAAAAAAAAAATAAAAAGCTTCATTTGTTCTTCTAAGATAACAAAAAGTTCTTCATTTATTTCCAGATAAAATATCATGGATGAAATTATGGTTGCCACTGTATTAATCCAGGAAGGGCTGAAAGACAGAGTTTAGAGAATTTATTCTCCTGCATATATACAGCTATGACATGCAGAGCCCATGGCTCTGTTCACATTCTGCTGAAGAAGTTGGAGGCAACAGCAGAAGTGCCTTCCTTCTCCTTTGTGCCTGCCTTTGCCAACAGGAAGTTACACCACAGAAAGAGCTTTGCTTAAATCTGTACTCTGAAGACAGCCAGTGCCACAAATGAGGGCACAAGGACAATGCTTTTAAAAAAAAAACTCACCCTACAAATTTCAATTACATCTCCAGACCTGGAATTTCTGGGGGACAGACAAAATGTTTGTATTAGCTACACAATCAATTTACTTTTCACACACATGTTGTTTACGCTCTAACGAAAGAGGAGTACTATTTCTTTTACTTTCAGTTGTATATTTGTATAGCCAAACATCCTAATCTTTTTAGCTTTCCTTGGGAAAAAAGGTGTATACCTCAGTTTTCCCAGCAATTCCACTGCAGGGAACTTGATTATATAAACTAAAAGATAAAACTAACATCAGATCAAATACGCATAGCCCAAAATTTAGAGATTAAAAAATACGCATAGCCCAAAATTTAGAGATTAAAAAATTTCGGGCTATGCGTATTTGATCTGATGTTAGTTTTATCTTTTAGTTTATATAATCAAGTTCCCTGCAGTGGAATTGCTGGGAAAACTGAGGTATACACCTTTTTTCCCAAGGAAAGCTAAAAAGATTAGGATGTTTGGCTATACAAATATACAACTGAAAGTAAAAGAAATAGTACTCCTCTTTCTTTAGAGCGTAAACAACATGTGTGTGAAAAGTAAATTGATTGTGTAGCTAATACAAACATTTTGTCTGTCCCCCAGAAATCTTCAAGGTGCATTATTTTCCTTTCCTAAAGAAAACATCCCTGGTTTTCTTGCATGCAAGAAAAAGAAATGTATTATAAATTAGGATGGAATGTAAAGAATATTATGACTCTGACAGCAATACAGTAGACTGTGATGTGCTTGCCATTCTTAATAGAAATATCAAGAACACAACAGTCAAGCCTGCTCCAAATCTATAACTATGCATTTTGACTTATTGCTTTGGCTTCATGACCTTGTCTCTCCTTGACACATCTCAACACTCAAATCAATGATGATAGACATCAGGGTCTTGTGGATTCTCCTGGGATCACACATTTTACGTAATATTTTTGATTATCTAATTACAACTTACTCTTATATTAAAAAAAAAAAATAAAGGATATTAACTTTTCTATTTCTTCATTTTCATATTTTGGTCACCTGTGATACATGTTGTATATCTGCCTCTTTATCAGCCATACTTGTACAAATTTTGATGCAGACTCTAATGAGGATATTTGTAATTTCATTTTCAACAATTTTTCCCCAAAATTCCATTTGTGTCAATTCAGTCATTTATAGAAAGCAAGACAGTTTGCAATTTAGGTGTAGAGATATGTTGCTGCTGTGGATTGCCAAAAACATCCAAATGAAGTACCTAAAATATACAAAAGGAAGCAAACAGCTTTCATTCCAACTCAGCTTTGTAATTTTCCTGGGTGTTTTAGATATTTCTATGATTTGATTTCTAATACCTACATAGGTTTGTTATTTATTTACTGTCCAATATGAAGACTCCTTTACAAAATACTACAGAGGTATCAAGTCGACTAACTAGTGCTAAATGCAGACGCCTAGGCTAACAGGTAGGAGCAGATACAAATGAAACAGCTGAAGCTGTTCAAAGTAATCAATTTTTTGTTGGCTTTGATTTTTTTGAATTCTGGAACACCATTTCATTCCTTTTATTTTCTCAGCGCACAAATTTAGTGTTGTATACCTGAGGCAAAGGACAATGTACCATGTAGTTAATTGTCACCTTGTCAATTATGCATGAAACAAACAAAACAATTTAATTCAATTTGCAAGTTTATAGCAATTTAGAAAAGGTGTAAGGAATCTTTCCTATCATTGAATTGAAGGCTTGTGTTTTTTAATCTATTTCTATTATATAAATACATACAAACTATTAAATTTTAGGCTGTTTTCACAAAAAAGAAAAAATATGAAATGAACATACAGTTAAGAGTTTGAAACACAGAATTCATATGTGATATGTTTGTAAGAACTAAGTATTACAGACCTAAGTATCTTTTCCCATTCTTTCTACATAAAAAGGAAGGAAAACTACACAGCTGATAGTGTATTGACGTAGGAAACCTGGAGAGAAAATTAGGCCATACAGTCAATAGCAAAACTTCTATGGATTTGACAGAGTCCAAAAGCTTGTCTTGAATACAGTCAGGTTTGACATGGCCTAAGCTTACATTTTCACACATCAAAGCAAGGATTAGAATTGTCCAGAAATGACAGAATCTTGATACTGTAACATTTATTTCACATGCTTCGGTTCAGCATAAGCAGATAAAATGGTAGATACCAAATTGAATAGCCTGGATTTAAGATGTTCCTAGTGTCTAGAGAAACTTTTCTATGTCCCCAAAACACATGGGAAGCCCACAGAAAATTTATACAACATTTGGCAGAAAATTGATGATTTTACTTTCTGATCCTGCAAATTGTTCCTAACAATGCTTATGAATATTCCCATTTGAACCAACTGGATTATTTACATTCATTAAATTAAGCACATATATAACTGTTTTTCAGATAAAGGTCTTAATTACTTTTAAGGTATTGAACCATTTTTCTTCAGACTTGACTCAATGAGAGCTATAGATCAAGTCTAGCTAGAAGTTACTAGCATTATCTGGGTTTACATATCCACCAAAAGTGTTTCTGACTAGGATATAAAAAGAAAATATTTTCACATTCCCTCATGATTAAAAGAAGTATTTTAAAAGTAATTTTACACATTTGTAAAGAAATAAGTGTTCAGATGAGAAAATCTTTTATAGAAAATAGCAAGTGGATTGCAGAAATATGTATTTCAGTTAAGATAGAAGTCATTAACTCCTTGTTTATTCCCTCATGATGCATAACTAAATAGGACCTTATTAAGTAGTATCCAGTTTGCACCTGAGGAAGGTGGAACAAGGATGTTGAGATACATGACCAGGAAAAAATTACTGTTCTGATATTGATAACCAGTAAGAATTTAAGAAAATATTGGTTTTCCTAATGTATATATAACAAAATAACAGGAATAGAAACCCCCACTTTTATATGCTCTCTATACATTCTATGCTTAAGTAAACAAAAAATAAAGGCAACAATCTCCTAGTGTCTGAAATTGATATTTTTAAAAAGTTGAACATTTCCACTATTAAAATTAAGTGCTGTAACAGCATGAAAACATGAAGATAAGTATTAAATCCTGCTTCTGAGATGACTTTGGTTAGTTCTCTTATGCAAGTGAAATTTCCAAATGACTGCTTTTCTGCACATCTCTGTCCAAGTCAGGATCCTCAAATGGGTTTAATCACTGAGTCAACTCTGAACAGAGATTAAGACAAAACAGGCTCTTGCTTCCTATTATATTAAAAGGGCTAGTGTGATGCAAACTCTCTTTGTTCTTCCTGAAAATTTAATTTTGTGGCTATTTTCTGTAAAATGCCTTGAACATACCAGTTTCAGTCCAAATGGATTTCAAAACTCCAGCAGCTTTTCCACGTACTTCCACAACCTATTTCTATAGCACATGAGACACAGGTTGATTTATAAATGTCAAGCACTAAGTTTGAGGAAAAGAAAATTAAACTAGTCATGTGCTACTTTTCAAAGACTATAGTTATTTTAACAATTCCTAAAAGAAAAAGCTCTGTACCCCTACATTTTCCTCACTTATGCTGTGAGCCCACATCAGGTGCCTGACCACTAGTGTACTGAATAAGGGTTCTGATCATGTTCAACTATGCCGTCAGTGCAGTAGTGGGCATAAAGTTCATCTATGAACGTAACCCAATGAGATGTATCTTTAAAATCCTGGACACCTCTATCAAACAACTGATTCATTGTCCATTTGGATGTATAAATTAAAATAAAGCCCTGAAATAAAATCTAAAAAATTAAACAACTATGAATGTCAATGGAAGCTCTAGAAAATTATCTCACAGAATAGGCCTCCCTAACAATAAAGTAACTATATAGCATAGCATATAATTAAATTCCAACATTTTCTACATTTTATGAGCATGAATAAAATATCTCAGAAAGTAACAGAGCTTGTAATTAATTAAATCATATCCACTTATTTCTTAAGCCTTCCTTGTATACATGACAAAAAAAAACCCTCCCTGATGAACAAAATCCTTCTGACTTTGCTGGAATCAAGTTATTTACTATTTGCTTTCTATTACCTAAATCCAGATCTAGACAAAATTAGGAGTTTTTCCCCTCTACTTTACTTAGTACATGTTTTTAAAGTCTTTTCTGAGACTTCAGGCAAAATGTGACCTTCTCTTCAAAATCAGAAAAGATAACTTCATCACAGGTTTATTTTTCACAATGTGCTGAAATTAACAGATGGGAAAAAATTACAGCCTTTAACTTTTGGGAAAAGCCTTGAGAGAAAACATGGAGTAAGTCTTCTCAGTGTCCATCTGCATGTCAGTTTGCTTATGGATAAAGAGAAGAACAGTAACCTAATTCTTTCCAAAGCTTTTAAGTGCTGAACTAATCACTTAAAGTTTAAATAATAAAATATAATGCAATAGCCCATGAGCTGACCTATTTTGGCTCCAGGCATGCATAGGTATTAGGGATTTTGTTAGAGTTAGCTGAGATATAATGATGATATTCTATAGCAAAGCAAGATTTAACCCAACATGTCTTTCATGATCTTAGCTAGACTTTTCAGGTCTTATGCAAAGGAGAATATTAATCGTAAAATATGAGAAACTAATACTTTAATTCCTTTTCCACCAATCCTTGTGTGGAAATGGACATGTCCCTCAGCTTATTAAATATATTTCAATCTGCTTCAGTCAATTGCATACACATTTTGTAAGTAGAGGTGTAACATGATCTTACCCTAGAAACTTTAGGTCTATTTATGGTTGCAAAAGTGATGCTGGATAAGCATAATTAAGAAGCTGGTATAAATAGCACAAGGATGCTCATTTACCTTGTGCTTTGAAGAGATATGTTACAGTCTTAATTACAATGGCTCATTTTCCCCAGGGCACTGTGCTTTCGACAAGAGTCTGAGAGGACGGAATTTTTCTACAACTTGAAATGCAATAAATGCACCAAACTATCTCTCGAAACTTAATTGAGCTGAAATGGCTATCCTGCTACCCTTCACCAGGAGAAGTGTTGTGTGTAGGTTAACTTCATAGCTGAACTTTATGCTGACCACTGCACTGATGGCAGAGTTGAACATGATCAGAACCCTTATTCACCACAGTAGGGGTCAGGAACCTGATGTGGGCTCACAGCACAAGTGAGGATAATGTCTGTAGGGAAACAGCTGACTGGACAGCAGATATTCCCAACAGTGCACATGGGTGAAGCTGTTCTTGCATTACCTCACCAAAACACAGAGTGGAAATATTCCCAAGCATGTCATATAATCTGAATTAGGTCTTAAGTGCAATGACACAAAAAAAGTCCTCATCCAAGATAAAAAGGTGCACAGTTGGTTTAAATTTAAAAGGTCAGGGCATTTAGCCATTGTTGTGAACTCTCAGGAGAACATATACCTTACAATCTTTCCAAAAGTGCAAGTTAGCAAGCGCATGGAATACCCTAAAGAGTTTTCTAAGTTTGGATTGCCTACACACTAAGTCACAGTGGTCAAGAATTTTGTTCTTACTTCTCTTATTGAAAAAAGCTAAATTGTAGTATTTCTCCTGACTTCAGAAGTTGACAGGAAGTTCAATGAAAATTCTTTCATTGTACAGATGAAGATACTATTGAAAGGAACAAGTAGAACAGAAAGTTTCGACATCCACATTTCTTCTACAAACAAGAAAGGGTGCTCTCAACTTAATGCTCTGAATTTCTCTGGAAGCATGATCAGGTTTGGACCTAGTTTCTGCACTGTCCGAAAGTGTGTGCTCACAAGTAGTTTAATAGGCCTGTGGTACACCAAGCTGCACTATGCTTTTCCTTAAAAAAAACATTTTCCTGTAAAAATCCTGAGGGTACTTTGGATTGGGAGCACAGTCAAACAATCCATGATATACTACCATTGTCCACACTCATGTTGTGGTAAGATTTCTTAATGCTTTTTGTTATATTTTAAGAGCAGATTTCACCCCAGAAATTCAGAATTTCCCATCTTTATTTTATTGTTATATAATTATTTTTAAAATAGCAATATAAATAACTAATAAAAATATTTGGGAAATGAAAGAAATAAATACAAATCAAACAAAATCTCAAACACCCCCCAAACCCCCCAAACAAAATCAACACCCACAAACAAAAACCCACAAAAAGAAAAACAAACCTGGAAAACCAAATATAGCAATAAGTTTCCATGCACTGAGATAATTTGCAAACTGAAGAGTAATCTCTTATCAGCTGCTCTTACATTTTCCTCAAACACATGTGAGTATTCTATGGAACTCATGGCAAATTACTAAGTCTCTTTATGATTCAGATACAGAGGTATCACAATAATAACAAAACTTTCTATCCCTGAAATAATATACTGTAAAACTGACAGAGGAAGCTTAAATATGTTTGGATTAAAAAAAAAAAAATGTAATAAACCAGGCTTAAAATACGATATTCTATACTACTTAGCAGGCAGCTAAAGAGGGTTTATAGAGAATGATGGATGTAATTTTCTTTTGTGGAAAAAAATAGTTATAAGCAAAAGAACTGAATTTAATCTAATATCACTAAAGCTTGCATAATCTTATGGAGCATTTGGACAGTACCTAGGGCCAAGGAGATGATCCTGAATTAGCATGGTATACAAATCAGCTTTTTGATTTTTATCAGATTATCTGCATTACTGGCTAATGCTTATGCATTCTGCAACATGCAGTAAACATTTCTAAGCATCATATTTCCAAAGTGTAAAATATCTTCAAAACAGATCTTAATTGTTTTAGCAAGATAAAGTATGCTACTTTTACATGAATAATATTATCAGAATCCCATTAAATTTCTTCATTTATTATCTCTAATGCTACTTAAAAGAGAAGTTAATAGAGTAATTCATTCTCATACCATGACCTTGGTCACTAATACATGATGTTTCATATTCATTATGCTGAGCTAAGTGAGGGCTCTGTTATAATATCACTTAATTTATATTCTGAATAATGCTCTGGGGACAACTTGCTCTTGTGCATTATGGTTCTATCTAAATCACAATATTTGGCGACAAGTGGAGAGAGCAGATAACTATTAAACAATATGTTTGCTAACATAAACCATGATTCCAGACTCTAAGCGTGAAACATTGGGAATTAAAAGTTAAATATAACAGTATTTTCCATAGTAATGTCAAACTTGTATTCAAAAACTATTTTAAAAAATGCATGGTCAGTCATTATTTTTGTATAGTCATAGATTCTTCTAAAGAGAACTATTTATCATGTGGTGAAACAGATAAAACTTCTCCCACTGCAACATATTTTTACCCCTCATAATTTTAAGGACTAGCAAATAACTGATGCTTTTTTTTGCATTTCAGGTTCTTTTCAGAGCAAAGTCTAGTACAGTTATCCACTCAATGAAAAACCATTACTTGTTTCCTAATGTCCAGCTGCAAAAATATAGTTTCTTTGCCTTCTACTTTCAAGATCAGTATAAATTGATGAATTAAAGGTTCAAGAAGAAAATCATTTTTATAATTCTAGTATGCAAAAGACCCCAGAGTGGGAATGAATCAGTAGGTTTTGCATGAAAACTTTAATACCAGCAATCTTTAATATAATGAAATTCTCTACTGAGCACTTACTGAAGAAAACTTTTTTGAGGGAAATAACAAGGCTACACATTTCTTGTCACACAACAGCCTCCAAAACTCAATCTGTCTCTCCAGTTAAGAAAATAAAAATTCCTGCTGCAAGTCTGGAACCTCAACTTGGAACATGAAAGCTAAACTCCGATATTATTTTTTTCATTTGTATTTCAATGTTAATAGAGGACTCACAAACTACAGTACTTATAAGCCCTATCTATTTTCTTCAATAGATCAGTATGCAAAAGCAGGAATTGATCCATTCAAACTAAAGCTAAGCAAATAAATTCAATATTGTTTTAAAGAAAAGAGACCGCAGCTCTATTCCCTCAGATGATTTTACATAATATCATACTAAAAAGTCTTTCCACCAGCATGGGATGTAGATTAGTTTCCTGATGAACACAGACCAAATCTGGGAAAATAAAAGTTGCAGCTCTGTTAAGCTGTTTTGCAAATGAGAACTGTAGTTTTCATATATCTACCTGCCTTTTTGGAGCCATGATTGCATCTCCATCTTTTACCCACACAAAGTAAACACAGCTTCGGAGTACAAAATTAACAATGCAGAATTTTTTAAGTTAAGACCAATAATAGAAATTATATCCTCCCTCCCTCACCCCGTTGTAAAACAAAACAGCACAGAAATTTCCATCACTACTTGAAAACCTCTAAATTGAATTCTTGCCAAATGTTGTGGTGGATTTAAAAGTCACAACATATAATGTCTGTGCGGATCTGGGCCTTAATATCCATACTCAGGAGTGAAGAGTAATTTGTGAAGGTTTAAGATGTCTCTGGCTCAGGTGTCCTACCAGTTCTTCTACACAACCGCACAGATGATGGTCCTCAGCACTAGCAGTGCAATATGTCAAATCCTTCAATCCACAGTTCCACAGATGCCTTAAGGCTCCTTAACCTACCAGTGAAGGCCGGTCTGTGCCAGCATACCAAAACATTAGCACAGTTGTATCTGAGGCACAGGTCTCTCCCATCTGCCATAAATGCTCCAGAGACAGGAATATCTAGACAGACCAAAAATCTAGACTTCTAAGACACAGTTTCATTTCCCAGAGATCACAGAAGAGCTGTACTGCTATGACATTCGCAGCGACAGTCGGCACAGTCAGCAGAACAGAGAATCCTACACTTCTGATTATTCCTATGCACATACATCAGCCTTAGTGGTATCTCATATTTCAATTTACCATGCTGTGGTGGTTGTATGAATGACACTAGGAACTGCATTGGAGGCATAATGAATGATTTTGGCAGCTCTGAAGTAAAAGGTAACAGAATATGTAGGATCTGGATGTCTCTGACTGATACATTATGATATATTACAATGTTGCTGACATGTCAAAAGACATGATTTAGTAGTCATTGGTTATTTCAATTTACTCTTTTTACGTTTTTAATTAGTAAATGAGTCCCTCATGGTCGAATGATTAATTACACAATAATTCACTGCAGTGCCTTCCTTTCCTGTTTGAGTGGAGCACACAGTATATAGAGAAACTGTTTGGAATATAGACTGACACTATAAATTATAGCAATGTGTTCACACTGCTTTAGTTAAGGTTGTGTCAGCACTCCCATTAAGAACTCCTGTTTTCAGTTTAGTTAAATTTAGGCAGAGAAGGTTCATTCTAGTTTGCACACTGGCATACGGAAACTCAACCAGGGAATAGATGTGTGGACATAAAGAGAGGGTGAAAGAAAGTAAAGGAAGAAGGCACTGTGGAGTGTTAAGATGTGGGAGTGAGAGGACAGGAAGCAAAGAAACAACAAGAAGCTTCTATGTAGAACCCTTTGTTCTACAGGATTATAAGGAATAATAATAATACATCTTCATTTTTATTTTTTCTCATAAATAGGTCCCAAAAGATCATTGCAAATTTCATCATTACAACTGACAGAGGTACGGAAAACCTTTTGTAATGCTACCCAAAGCCAGGGCATGAAGAACAGAGTCCAGTTTTCCTTTCAAGTCCTGGACACACTGTCCTGTTTGAGATATGGCACAAATAGCAAATTTTCCTTAAGGCAGATACAAGACTCAATTTGAGAAGCTTTCAACATGGTGTATGGATAGGTATATAGGGGATATACATATATATATATATATATATATATATAGGCATGTGGATAGTCTTCCAGTGACTAATGATGGGGTTTACACTATGGGTTATGAACATGGCAAGCAGAAAACAGCAAAAACACCATATCTAGCCAGTTTGAAGTGTAAGAGGTACCTCGAGACTGGAAACTGCAGCGTTGCAGTGGTGTGATTCCAGCAGTGAGTCCTCTTTTACTTGGAAGTGTTTTAAATTGATCCATTGACCCCTAGCTTAGCTCAGTTTGTCAGAGATTGGTGCTAATAACACCAAGGTTCATGGGTTCAACTCCTGTATGGGCCATTCAGTTAAGAGTTGGACTTGATGAGCGGTATGGGTCCCTTCCATCTCAGACTATTCAGTGATTTTACTTTCAGTTGACAAAGATCAGCAGGTCCAGTGTGCACTGGAATGTGAAAAATCTCTCATTTGAATAAAGTTTGTTGGATGCATGCTCACAAGCTATGTGAGCACTTGGCTCATACTGAAAGGCAAAATAATCCAGTCTATGAGAGAGGTTTAATTTGGTGGGAAAAATATTCTGCTTTTATACCAAGAAATTCAGGAAGTTCTAAACTTAGATTCTCTGCAGAGAGTTAAGGCGGCAATAGCAAGAATTCAGGGTTCATAAACTTCCTATGTCTGCATATTTAAGGACTATTAATAGCCCTAATAGTCACTCAGCTTTGTGCAAATGTAAGACAATGCTAAAGAAAATGAATATTCACACTCCTGCCAAATGATAACAATTGATCAAAATTACAGGGCTGGACAGTTTAGACGAGACAGATTAGATTAGATTTAGATTAGATTTATTGAATAGGATGGCTCTAGTAGTAGTACAATACATGACACTAATAACTGAAAGATCACACCATTCATTGGAGAGAATTATTTTGATATCAACCTTAGAATCTCACGCATATTAAATTGGTGAGAGACAGATTTCTACAACACTGTTCATATAAAAGAAAAGGACAAGGATGAAAAAGCTTCCTAGAGTTATCAAGTATCCCACATTACTATTTCCATGAGATAACACACTCATTTGGTAATGCATCTTTACGATTTATGAAGATGTCATCTTTGGAAGAATAGAAAACTGAGAAATCTAGAACAGTAATTTCCTTGAAATCACATACTTCCTCTATTCTTTCCTCCAGGCCACTTCCTCTTTCTGGCCAGTGTACGAAAAATATAGACTTCCTAAACTTAAATGTTCCTAAACTGCACCTTGTTTTTATATATTATATGAAAAATATCCATAATAACCAACTTGTTTAAAGCCACATTGCTGTAGACCTGCATCTCTGGTACCCTGGCATGCCCATTCTTCTGTGGTTACCTTCAGAGTCAAAAGGAAAAATCTCTCATAAACCCAGCTGGTTCCTTCTTGTCATGTTCTTGATACCAAATAAATGGACTTAATTCTTTCACCTCTTCCTGTCCTGAGCTTCCCTAAACTTTCAGAGCCTCAGATTAAAGGTGTACATTAAAAGAATGACAGAATTTGGTTTTAAAAGAGCATGGGAAGTTTGAAGCCTGGAGACAGAACAGAAAGGAAAGTCAAATGAAAAATGTTGGGTGTGGGTATAGAAAGCAGGGCAGTAAAGTAAACTTTCAAGAAGACAGGGTGGTAAAACTCAATGCAACTCCAGGGGATGAAAGGTGACAAATGAATAGGAGTAGTTTCCTGCAACTCTAAAGCCTTATTTAATCTACAAAGGATCTGTCAGTTCAAATTTATAGTCATAAATGTGGATTTAAAGAAATTATATATGATGAAACTAAATCATGAAACAATTTAATTTATTGCTATTTTACTTTTGTGATGGTTATATATTCTAAAGAGCAATTAGAGTTTTTGCCAGCAATCTTAGCTTTATTTATAGATTGAAATAAATATACTTACTTACGTGAGGAAGTTTTATGATCCCCAAAAATAATAGGAAATGTTACCTTAGGGAAAGTGTGCATGCAAGCACATATAAATGGAAATAGTACATGCTACCCCACTCCATCAACAAGACACGTTCTAATTGTAGGAGAAGTCTTCTCTCCTGCCCAGGGACAGTTGTATCAGTCACCAAGTCAGGCACCTTTATGTGAAATAGAGACAGGGCTGCAAAATTAGCAGTCGGTCTTGAATTTTATTTTCCAAAAATAAGACACCTAGACCAGAGGCCTGCATCTGGAAATGACTAATAATTTTTAAGTAAGCTGGGGAGACTTACAATGCTTAATCATACTACAGATCTCATTTTCACTGTTGTTGATGACATATCAGAGAATGACTCAACATTTTCTTACTTAGTCACAGCAAATCGCAGGCAAACCAATGTTAGACTAACAAGCTTTGCTCAAAGTCTTCCAAGATGTTCACATAGTTGCATCCTCAACAGAAGGGCTTTTTTTAATGTTCATGTCCTTTCGTAACAACTGAGCAACACATCTTCAGTACAAACAGTGAGCTCTTCAAGTCCCACCTAATGTCAATGAAAAGCAATTACAAAGCTGTATTAGACTGTGTATCTGCACTGTATGAGCTCCACATGGCAGTTTATACCTTAAAATAATGCCCTTGAACTCAGGTTGCTTTGCTAGTCAAGTGCCTTAACATTTATGTAAGTGCTCAACATTTATGTAAGACAGCAAAGCTATTTTAAGCTCATTTGGTCAAATCTTTACTCTGTGTTACACATTATTAAATCTTCTGAAATTTTGGTGAGGATATTACAATTCATCAAATACAAAATTGCTTAAGGAGGTAATAAATATAAGTACATGAATGACATCTTAGAAGTTAACTCCAGTCCTGTGAATCTTCTCATTATGACTATTTAAGTGTCTTGTAATGGTGTTAACAGTAAATGTCTGTTTAAAAAAGCCATTAAGCATGTATGCAATTCATATTATTTTTCATTACATTCATGAAAGTTCTTAAGGGTTCACCAAATTTCTTTACTGACAGAATTATGAATAAATTAGTGAAGTTTTTAAGCATGCACCTAAACCTTAGTAACTGAACTTCTTGATTAAACCAAAACAAGTAGATTAGAGCCTAAGCTTTACTGATCTATATTTAGCTA
>NC_071530.1:60384395-60414395 GCF_026979565.1 Vidua chalybeata
TGGGTTTCCAGGCGCTCCATGTGTATACCACAGGTGAACTATTATCAGAAACAATAGTGGCCACATGAGCAATAAGGAGTAAAATGGTAGCAAACCCATTTTCCTTACACTCCAATTCGTTTTCTGTCAAGAATTCACATGCACATTCTGGCACGTGCAGCCCATCTTCATGCACAATATGTGCAGGTAAAGTGGACTGGTGAGCTTTTGCACAAGGGAATAGGCAGAACCCCCTGTTAAAAACTGAGCAGTCAGCCTACCTTTGTGTGCACCAACATCCAGCTGAATGTAGGCCAAGACTTTAAAAGCCTCATTCCTAGGAATTCATTCTTTAGAATTCTATCTGGTGTATGGGTGGTGGTGGTTAGCTGGATTTTGGGGTTTCTTTCTGGGTATTTTTCATTTGGTTTGGGGATTATGGGGTTTGGAGAGAGGGAGTTTGCATTAGTTTTTGATTCTATTAACATTTTTTCCTATATTTTGCTTCAATGCTATTATGCAAATCCAGGACCTGAAGCAAAGTCCTTCTCTCAGCAGTCACCAGAGACAGAAATCGCTGATCTCAAACTCACAAGCAGTAAAAATGGTGAGAGATCTTCCAAATCTAATATAAAAAATTCTTTTCCTTGTACTGTATACAGACACCATGCAACAAAAAATCCTCACAGTAGACTGAATAACCTTTAACTATCCTGGAGAGTGTTCTGAAGGAGGAGCCATACAGGAAAACTGCACTTTTACAATGTGTACATGTACAGTAACCATGTATGATGTGAAGAGATGCATTTCCCAACAGAGGTAGCTAAATCAAGGGAGTAGTTGCAGGTTTTATGGCAGCTACAAAATGGGTGGGAGGAAAAAACAAATGGATGTAGTGCATGTTTTAGATTCCTGAACAGAATGGGAAGGGCTGATTTACCACTACAGTCCCCCACCCCAACATCAGAATTGTCAGATTTTGCTGCCAGCTTTACTTAAGTCAGTAAGACCATTAATACAGAAATCATGTCTAAAATGTCTCTCCATGGGTCTTCCCTATGACCAGGAAACATGCTGGAGGGTCACTTAGCTTTTTAACAGCTAAGGGTAACAGGGCTAAATAACCCCTTTTATCTTTCAGGGAACCTCTATAAGATATCAGTAGATACTGTAATTTCCAAGTCATAAGTACAGCTCCATTGCCAAAGCAGTAATTTCTTGCACCACTGAAACATAAGTCTTGCTGGGAGTAGAACAAAACAAGTTTGAAAATGTCATGCATCACAAATTAGTTCAAAATTTGGAAAATTCATTAAGATTAGGTATAAATATCCAGTCTCATGACTTGCAGATCAACTAGCCCTCAGCTAAGAACTCCACTCCCTGGAACTGAAAAACTGGTAGGGATACTCTTTCACAAGAGTCCACACAGAAACAAAGCATGGTTGAAGAAAAAAGGTAAGGTTGTGGACAAGATATGACTGTGCCTAACTGGGTAAATGTTACATTTTGATACCCATTGTACTTTCTAAGCCTTTGTATTGTAATCTCATCATTATAATATTAAGACCAGGCACCTAGGGGTTAAAATTAAGAAGTCAAGAGTTTGGTTTATGATGATGTGGTTGAATTGGTGCTGTTATAATTGGTGCATTATTTCTAGTGAAAGCAGTGAGTTGGTAAACACCGTAGCCAAGGGTATGTAGGAGTAATTCTTGTTCCCTGCTGTCAGAAATCATGGTCTTAAGCTTATTTTTCCTTAATACAAAATTGACAGATTTAGTGTTTCTCAAGGCAAGTTGTTTTTCCTGCCTTTATATATACCATACAACTGCATTTCCCGGAACACAAGGCAGTGTATTGTATGGAAACTATAAGAGTGTTTACAGCTAAGAATCTCTTTGTCTTATCATATTTGCTGATATCACATCAATCTTTAGTCCCCTTTGTAAGATATTTATAATAACAGAGGGCCAAAATCTGATTGCCATGTTCCAAATATTGTTAGCCAACATTTGGGAAATTAACATTGTAAATAATATAGGATACAACATTACATTACAAGGGAACTTGTCCATTACAAAGATCATTAAAGCATGCAGGCCCTTGTGATAAACTACATCTGGTATGGTGGCTTTAGACTACAAAAGACTGTGTGGTACATTGACCAGACAGAGCATTTGCACAGAAGATTAATACAGAAGAACACAGTCACTAGCAGTCACTAGACTGGAGTCATATTTCATATGATTCAGTAGGATCAAGCTCTAGGATCAAACTATGAGCGGTGAAATGGCTCAGATAATCTAAGGATGTCAAAATGTGCTTCCATAGCAGCAAACAGATCTGCAAATATATTTTACAGATGAAAGAGGCCAGAGAGGGAGGCAGAGCTCTGAATCATTAAGTATTTCAATCATTTAAGAGACTGATTTGGGAAAGAATGAAGAAGTCTATTCTTTTCCTTGTCAATTAAACGCAATTAAAGGGAAATTAAATACTCAGTTTTGGAAAAAGAAGGCAACACAGGTTAACAACACTGACACCAGTCCCTGCATATTTAAAAAAATATTAGTGAAAATACACTGGGTTTTAGGAAAAGACTTAAAAAAAAAATAGATATTTCTAATAGACTTCTACACAAACATTTAATATGCACAAAATGAAAGACATATAGGAGAGAAAAAGATTTATAGTATATTCTAGATGTGCCTCCTATCAACATCCATGCTGGGCCACTCCTTGTTCAGAATCCTAATTAATTTGCAGGAATACTTAAATACAAGGAAATCAATATAAAAAATATCTGATATAATCCTGTAATAGATGTGCCTGAATAAGGAGACAAAGCTAAACCTGAGGAGGACTTGCAAAATTTGAAATAATCCAATTTTTCCTGCAGATTTTTCCAAACCTTTACGTTACGATGCCTTCCAGATTTGTGCAACGAAGACATCGTTTTAGAGCATCCTTGCCTTTTATCCTGAATATTAGGAAAAACATGAACTAATCTTTGTCCAATGACTGAACCTTGAGGAACCGCTCTAGTGACTGCTCAATATTTTTTCTTATTAATATAAAAACATAATTTTCTTTCCTATATAAAGACTGTTCTCAGACAACACGACTTATAATACTCTTCCCTTTTAGAATACCTATTTTAGTTTTTGTACTAATGCTAACCTTCACAGTTGTAAGAGTTTCATGTGGGCATGTAAAGATTAGGGGAAGTTTATATTGAAGGCTATTTTGGAGGAAGTCTTTTTCAAGACCTCTGTGTCTATCCTTAAATTATTTTCTTTTAAAGGAAAATTTACCCTAATAGGTTTTAGCCTTAAAATGGAAGACCAAGAGGCCATAATCAGTCTTCAGTTTTGAGATGCCTATTGCTCATTCACATGAACTGCATAAAGTAACTTCCATGAACTGCATAAAGTCACCTAACAATGGCTCTGTCAGACATCTACAAGCCCAAGTTGAACTCACACTCTCTCTGGGTTGTCAAACATCCAGAAATGCTGGACAGATGGCCAAAGTCTGAGCAGAAAAAAAATGTATGTTTTACATACCATCTATGCTTGTCAAGCACCTCTCTTAAACTCATCTCAAAATCACCTATTTGAAGAATCCTAAAACAGTAGATCCAATTTGTGACAAAGAGATAATAAATATCACATACTGTGGCCTGTTTCCACAGGTTCTTCCAAGGTCCACCCTCAGCCTCTATAAAGAGGTTGAAAACAGCTTCACAGTGTGTCTTAAAAGCCAGATGGCAGTGTCACAAAACAGTGCAACTGGTAATGCAGAGACATATGCACTTATTTTGTCCCCTTGAGACACTTCTCAAAAGTAGCATAGGAAAAGCTCCCCAGGCTGTTAGGAGACATTTGTATGCCACAAATTTTACTACTCCTCCTCGTTCATAGCTTTGGTTCTCTCAGGAAGGGATCTTTCACAAGCACTAAAACTTTGATGAAGATTAAATGCTATGTTAAAATTACTTTTCTGGCAGCCAGCTCTGGATGGGAGGATTCTTCTATTAGCTGAAGTGCTGGGTGCAAATGATTACTTTTAAGTCATTTTTGTGAAGAGATTCAGCCTAAACACATTTAGCAACAGGACAGAGGTCTGATAAAACACACCATTCGGATAAATTATTGCATTTTTTGTTTTAAACATTGTCTTAAGATCTCACTAAATATACATTTTCACAGCTTTAAAGTTACTTGCTACTTTAAAAAATAGTCTGATTTATCCTTCTTTCAGAACTGTAAAATATGTATTGAACCCTTATCCCAAGTGTTTCCTGCTTCTGTTTACTAATGAAACCTCTTGACAGTCTTGATTAGAAAGTGTCATTTAGAACTCTTTGATCTGCTAATATAGCAATGACACATTTGACGTGTAATAAAATGCCAGAATATAATCTTGAATTACACTGCTTTTTTCTATGAAAAAGGGAGCAGACTTTACCATGACAACTAAAGCTAATTTCACATAATAAATTACAGAAATATAAAATACTTTTAATTTTAAAAAGGCTAGGTTGAAAAAAAAAGATTGTGGAAGATGTCTCACAGTCTTTGCCATCTTATCTTAGTCCTTTATGTCACATCATCAACCTGATCTTCTAAATATTAGGTTTATATGTGATTGTTTTTTATCATACTTTTCTCTGATTTGCATTTCTCTTATTTGCATTTCTCTTATTTGCATTTCTCTTATTTTGTAATTTGGTTTAATCTAATGGTTGCCATTATTTATTGAAGTCAACTGCATTATAATTACCAGACACATAACTGAGGCCTTGTCTAAGCAACTTTACACTTATTTTAGTTATATATGAGGCTTTTTTCCTCCTTTTCTCTTTTATGCACAATTATACTAGTAGTGAAAAAGTAACTCACAGCATGAAACTTGAGACCTTGCCAACACTCAGAGAGATTTTTTAGTGTAAACACATTAAAATATATCCTGATGAATACTCCCAAAGAAAAAGCAGAAAAGAAAATTAATTTGCCAAAAGACACCAAAAAAATCAAGAACTGAAAAATGTTATTTCTCCTCCTAAATATAGTACAAATAAATCCTATTGCAGAGAAGTGACCTGGGTGTTAATAGTTCATCCCTTCAAGTAACAATTATTTCTTTTTTTTTTTAACATTTTCAAAGATTTCTTAGTAAAGAGGACTGTTTTATCTATTACCCTGACAAAAATGGATAAATTACCTTCTTTGCACAAATATTCCTAATGGCCCCTTAAAATTTTAACAGTTGCTTATATGAATGCTTTTATTACCTATACTTCCTAGCTTATTTGTAAATTTGATTATGACAACACTTCCTTCCCTCACATATATGTTGTACAAATAAGTACATTACAGATGATAGGATATACAAGTGTTATGGTGTAGGGAATGGTTCAAGTTATCAGAAAAATAAAAAAGGACGAGTGAGAGATTCAGAATTCAGAATTCAGAATGGGAACCACAAACATATTCATAACATCTTAGGATTCTTTTAATTTAATTTTCAAGGCTTTCAAGTTCAAACTTTCAACTAACGAGTATATTTGCACATCCATAGCAATTCCTAGGTAATGCTTCATTACAAGTTTTAGTTATCATTAATGTGCATACTCTGAGCAGCCATTCAGAGCAGCAGAAGTTTTCTCAATAAACTAAACTGTATGTCATGCTTTCTGTTTCCACAAAATACAGACTTGGAAAGAAAACAAGATTGTCCCTGAATAGGCTTCCACACCCTATTTCCATGTAGATCTTGCTTAGACATCAAGGAAACCTTTGGAAGGAGAGTAATGGCCATTAATGTCAATCACTCCATTATGCCAATAACTCATCCAAAAGAGTGAGGTTCTACATGATGTATTTAAATAAATTTAAAATACAACCACCATGACCTGTTCATTTATCTAGTGGCTTCTTTCCACCTTTACACACTACTCACAGTGCTGAATCAGAAAAAAAAGGCATGTGATCTAATGGTAAACTGGAAGGAGACACTCATGTGATTAAGAAACATTTCCATTTTCTGCATGTTTTTTTTCTCCTAAATCAGTCATCAAGTGTGTCTGTCCACTACCCAACTTGCCGAATCTTTGGAGCAAAACAGAAGACAGAGAGAGAACTCCTCAAATTGTGGCTTTAGATTTTGGGTTGTCACAGAATTATGCTATAAGGAGTTAAAAAATAAAGGAAAAAAAAAAAAAAGAAAAAGAAACCAAACCAAACCAAAAAAGTTGTAACAGGCTGTATTTTACTTTAAAGTCAAATTGCTAATATTTTCATTAGCTTTCTTTTAAATTATGTTTATAGATTTTTACATATAGCTCAACATGGTCTGCAGACTTCATAAATACGAAAAGAATGAATATTAATGTTTTCATTCACAACAATCTTGAAAGACCCACACTGTATCCGCAGTGATGGAGACATTAAGCTGCTTACCTTGTACCATACACAAGAGAAACTGGGAATAAAATCCTGATTGAAGTAGCTAAGAGAAGGTTCTGAGTTTTGTAGGAAAACCTGTGTGCTAATTTCCTGTATAAAATTGTAGATTTTCTAAAGCTATTTTTATTTCCTTTTCTTGACAGGAAAAAAAATTATTTTAGTTTGATGTGATATAAAATAATTTATTTCAGGCCAATTAAATTTACAATTTATTTCCTGCCTAGAGATTTGTAATTTAAAGCCTATCCTCTCACGCTGAGGAGGTTTCCATGGAGGTCTTGCCATTGATTTAGTGTCTGGGTATGAGAGAAGAATCACTCTACTCCTGTCTGCAGGGCCCAGGTTGTGACCAAGGATACCCAGTGCCACTCCCTGCTTGGTCCTCTAGCATCATGAGAGGGATGATTTCACAGAAGGGAATCCAAAGATAACATTTACCACTTCTAAAAGCAGTCTAGAGGCAGTGGGGGTGGGACTGGTGAGAGCATGAGGAAACCATAAACCCTCTGCCTGGTTTTGTCACTGCATTAAGTGGCTTTGGTGTCACTGTGGGTAGGTTAGGGTTATAGAGCCAGCTTCATGCACAGATCTGCCTAGACTGAGGGCTGCAGGCACACTTACTGAATTAGGAAGACATTTTCTTAATCCAAAGAGAAGGAAAATAAAAACCCTTTTTTGTTTTAATAAATTGATAAGGAAATTCTTGCAAACTGATTTTTAGGAGCAAAGAGAGGAGAGCATAATATGCTAGGATGCCTCTGATTTTTCTGGATTCCTACCTGTATTAGTGCATCATTAGTGCATGTAAATGTGGCACATTTGGATTGTTAATGGGAACCAATTTATTTTGGGTTTTAGACTTGCCATCCATACAGTTTTTCAAAATCTTATTGATCACCATGCCTGAGAAACACCCAAAGGATTTTTTCTTGCCTTCACATGAGAGACACCCAGATAAGAGCCCACTATGCTCACTATAAAGTGGCAGAATAAGAAAGCAAGTGAGAGTGCTCCTTGCATGCCCTATATTTGTGAGGGAAGACAGATCATCTACTAGGTCTTATCGATCGGTCCCTGCCATGGGGACTACAGGGTCCTCAGCAGTGTTTATGATATTTTACGCCACATTAACTGTCGAGATGATATGCTATGACAGATCTTTAAAAAAGTGTACCCCTGAGCTCTAAATTGTTCCAATTATGCCTTTAGCATAACAGTTGCCTACCAAAGGGCACCACCACTCAGCGCCTTAGGAAAAGGAGGAGAGGAGGGGAGCCAATAATCGTCACATGCGCTGACCTCCCTCTACCCTCACCCAGCAGAAGCCTGTCATTGCTTTCATTCACTGTAGCTTTTCATAATCCTTAACATATGGCCTTTGTTTTGATAGGCATGAAATTACATCAAGGTCATTTTTAATAACTGTCAATAGCCCCAGAACAGCGGTCAGCTTTATTGACACCTTAGTTGAAGGGCTCAGAGAGCTGTAAGTAGTGCACAGACCCTGCTTGAGAAAGCTGATCCACTGGGAAACAGATTATTATTGATATTAGTAAATTAGTATTGATAGAAATTTGATGGGTATCGTGCATCTGGATCCCTCCACAATACACTAATGTCAACTAAAGCCCACAGCTCCCTCCATTTCAGACAGGCAATTTATTTGCATTCTCTACATCTCTTTGTTAGAGGGTGGGAAAAGGGAATAGCAGGGAGAAGAGGAGAGCACACATGACAACAGCAACTTAGGCTTGCAGGCACATATGAAGAGGCTTCTGGAAAACAGAAGCTTCTATGGAAGTAGCTGCTTTCTTTTAATAGGAGAAGAAAATTCCTTCCCATGCACATTCTTTTATCCTCTCATTGACCCATTTCTGTCACTTCCCTGTTTCTTCCCACTTTTTGAGCTCTATTTCTCATCTGCTTTGCTCAGCCTAACAAGAGGTAAATATAAAGTGTTTCATCTTGTATAGATGCTAGACATTTTGGAGCTTTTTGTGACAATGTCTAATATTGTCTATACACTCCTGTGTCTGTCTGTATCATGTAACACCAGCACACAAATAGTGCAAAGCACCCTACTTCAGTTCTGGTCATCATGCTTTCATGAAGGAAAGACAAGGAGAGTAGAGTTCATCACCAATTTCTCTCATTTTACCACAGTGACCATACCATATGCCAGTGGTTGCTGGCATGTCAATTTTATTAAATAAGTATTTAGAGGCTCCAAACAAAGAGATCAAGCATGCCTCCAAATATCAACAGAAGCAAAACAGAAACTCTGACAAACTTGGAAATGAAAAAAAAAAATAAATAAAAGAGAAATATACAGACAGCCTCACTTAAGCATGAGTTACCTAAAATGCATTCTAACCCTGCATAAGGGAGGATGGTTCCAATCTTCTCCATGTAAAACACAAGATGGGAAGTATTTGCAACCAATATAAGTTGCACAAGCTTGCTTTTTTTACTAATAGTATTATAGTATTTAATTATAGTATAGTATTTTACTTATAGTCAGATAGATAGATATTAAAAAATTAGTTCTTAGTCTGGTTTTCAGTCTTATCTTTATAGCATGTTACTATCCAAAACTATGTACAGCAACTGAGGATCCTGTCTGACAACTCCATCTGTTTGACAACTTCCTTGAAATGTATCTACTTACTTCCAATGTGATGTTTTAGTCCTTTTATGACTAGTAATCCACACAGGGGTAGGCTATGAGCCTTTACCATGTCACATACATCAGTTTTCACATCAAACTCAGCTATTTTTATTTTTTGTAAAGGAAGAAGGTTGATATTTACTACACCAATAAAAGAGTAAAATTATATTTATATAAAGAACACTTGTTCAGCTGATTAAGATTTCTCTTCATATCGGGTATTGAAAGTTTATAAATCACATGAATATCATAAAATCAGATGTATTGCTAAACAGTCTAATCCTAAGAAAACCCTGCTATCAGAAACTGCAGTGGAAAAAAAAGGAAGAAAAGTATATTTCTGAGAACAGGATAAATCCTGTTCTGGTCTGGTCTGTTCTTTATACACCCAATAGCTGCTGTTATTGGGAATAAACCAGAAAGTTTAAGACAATTAAGACAATTAAGAAACTGTGTAAATCCTAAGGTGACAACTAATTTTTTTGGTACTGAACAAAACTGAAATGTGCAGTACTGCAAGTAATTCTATTTTTTTTTTCTATAAAAAGCAACCACAGCTTGAATTTTTTACAGTTCCTTATGGTGATTTCTCTAAGAAATCCCTCACTGCCAGCCCTGCTGGGAATTTTGCTTTGCAACCATGTTCACTAAGCCAAAAAGCTAAGTGTTTGGCATCTCACTGTTTGGCAAATCTTCCCAACAGCACCAATGCATTCAGAAATCAGTAGCAATCAGATCTCATTAACCTAGTCATATCTTTAATGTAATATCATCACACCTTGAAGACTATCATCAGCAGAGCAACAGATACTAAACATCTCAGTTTTCATGATCACTCTTGAGCTGACTACACCCAGGTTTTACTAGATTCCCTACTAAACTCAGTCTAAAGTATCTTCTGCCAACCCATTTGCTCAGCAGATATACTTATGAAATATTTTAGGCTTGACTTCTCTACCTAATCTCAATCTCAATCTCTACCTAATCACAACCCTGTCATGCCTCGTCAGAGAAAGAGAGAAACAGACTGTCCTCAGTGTTACCCAGTGAACAGACAAGGGGGAAAAAACCCTGCAGTAACCTTACTGAGAGTTATCAAGCACTAGAACACATCTCCCAGAGAAGTTGTGGACTATCCTTCCTTGGATATATTCAAAAGTCAGTTGAACACAGCCTGGAGCAATCTGCTGTTGGGCCTACTATCAGCAAGAAATGTTGCATTAGATGGTCTCCAGAAGTCACTTCCCACCTCAGCTATTCTGTGGCTCACTAATATTCCTTCTTTCCTCATCCAGTGGCCTTTCCATCCTACCTTCAAACTAATAGCTAAGATAATCTTTACTTCCAAGTCTAAAGACTATATAATAGAGCTGCTCTAACTGCTCTTTCCAAAACAAACTTCACAAGCTTCACACAGCAAAACCAATTCAGATCCAAAATTCTTCAAAAAGAGAAGCACAGGTGGTCAAGGTAACAAGATACCATGAAGAAGAAATGTTGATTTTAGTAACACATGTTGCCTCATTGAAATGCTCACATGCATTTTGATGTGTACAGGAAAAACAAGCCATAGTGGTGCTGTGTAAGGTGGGTGCTCGTCACCTTCCTTCTCTACAGTTATAAACAGAGAGGAGGTAAATTGGCACAAGGAAACAAAATGCATTCAAATGCAATCCCAACACTAGACAGGACCAAATGGAAGGCCAGTATTTCCTAAATACTGTCATTACACCAGGAGCATTTCTTGCCTTATTCTGGAAGAATGAACTCAACAGTATTGCATGATCTGTGTGTCCTTATGTGTGGGTAGAAAGAAAGACAAAAAGGATAGTTTATTGCTTTGTTTTGATTCCAAAACAAAATAATTATATGAAGAATTTTTTTCAAACTTGTTTTGAGTCACTTATCTGTGTAAGCTCTTAAGTGCTAAAGAGGATGAGAAAAGTTTAGAAGACTGGCTTTAGTTTTATTCTTTTTGGGGGGAGAAGGTGGGGTGTTTTTTCCCTAGCTATTATTAGCAGGCTTTTTTCCCTAGCTATTATTACAGCTTAAATCATAAACTTTTTTATAGCACAAATAGCTAAAAAATACCTCCTCATGCAGATATGACAGTTCAGTGTAATTTGCAGTAGATTGGAGGTTATATATTCACCTTCATAAAAGAATAAAACACTTTACAAACACCCATTTGATGTGAATATGCTTGAGAATCAGCTACAGTCAGCTTGGGTGCACAGCCTGTTAAGCATACAACAGTAGACTCTTCTTCACATCTCCTGGAAGACAAACATTTATTTATGTGCAGCATAATACTGTCTTAATAGTATGCTATTTAGTGACAAAGATGACTACATTTTCTACTTTGCCTCCTTCTGTATTTCTGTCTTGCCTTAACAATCTCTTAATGTCTGTCATAAATTAGTTGTCTATGTCTCAAAACCATATTTGGGCTTTTATAGAAGATGGCTTTCCAGACAGCAAGAAACAAATGCTGCTAACACAGTCTGCCACTACAGAAGGTATACACATCTTAGGCAGCCTTCTATTTTGAAAACTGTTTTTATGTTATTTGAGCTTTGGCTTGTAAAAGCCTTTCTGGCCTGATATAACACAACTATGCAACTAGGCAGTGCTAACATGTTGCTAGTCTAAATAAACTAAGTCCTGTCTAGAAACAGGACTTGGAAACAAGGTGACTTTCCTGGCAAGTGAGCACCCTTGCCACCAGGCTTCACAGTCACCTTCATTCAGTTACTCTACCAATCCATTGCCAAAGTTTACAGGAGCATTTATGTAAAAATAAGAGCTTCAGATAGAAGAACTAAGAGGTTATTATCTTGGAGCATCTTTAAAATACCAGGATGAATAGAACCAGATTAATTCTTGGCCAGGGGAGGTGAAGTCTGCTCCTGGAAAAGCAGAGCTCTTTGGCCCATGACCTTGTTTTCAATGTAGTCTGCCTCACAGAACTTTAACTTCTAGGATAAAAGGATAATGGCAGCTTCTTTAAATTGGCCATGCAGAGAACAGCATCTAATTTCCCCACTAAGGTTAACCTGAAAACTAAACTGGAAAAAACTCTGTAGAGAAACTCTGTCACTTTCAGAATTTCAAAAGGAACAATTACTGCTCTTCCATATGAAATTACTTCTGCAAATACTTCCTGGTCTTTCTTTTTTCTTTTAAAGAAATAAACTAGCCAGGGAAAAAGAAATAAATGCCAGGGTTGAGATATGAGACCTGCCAATTTCATATTAAAAATTCCAGCTATACCTTATTGCTGGGCTGCATGCCAAATGACTTCTCAGCAAGTGTTTTCCAAACATTGAAAATCCAGGGTGCTGGGACCATAGGCAAGACATAGAAATATTTATGAAGTGATGCCACCAAGCAAGAAAGCAGAACTAGTGCTTGTGCATCACAACTGAACAGGCATACACAGGGAAGACAGACAGGACACAAATAGGTCAGCAGCTGTAGATTCAGGATATACTGTGCATAGGCTGGACTGCTATTTACTATGCCCTCTCTGAATTCAATTCCCAGATATAAGTGATGCTTAGCCATTTATGTGGAGGAGAGGTGACATGAAAATCCTATAATATGCAACAACTGTGGATCTGTGGAAAACTCATGAACAAAATAAGCAGACAACTTGCTTTGCCTTTGAGGAATGTAACACTCAAGTGAGAAAATTAATCTGAAAAGAAGGAAAAAAACTCTGTGAGTGGGGAATGCTGCAACAGAACAGAAACCTATGAGGTAAGCTTCAAATTAAATGCACCCATAGACCCAAAAGAGGGCCTTGTAGTCTGAAATATTGAGTTTTGAAGGTCCCAAATACAAATTCAAAGATCTACTGCACAAAAGGAGAAGTCTGCAATGATGGAACAGAAGGAAAAAAAAATCCCACAGAGTAAATAGAGTACTAAAAGAACAAAAACTTCTCCAAGTATAGAGCCAGATGTGAAAACAGAGGTTACAAACAGAACTATGCATGAAAAATAGGAACACTTCTCTACCTAATCACAACCCATTCTCTGCTGCCAGCTGAGTCAGGTATTATCTTTTGATAATATCTCTTCACATCCCCATTCCCCTTCAGTATGTGAACAAATAATCTAAGCAAAACCTTCTTGAAAGGAGAAAGAGAAATAGAAGACTACAAGCTATGAATCAGTTTAAATTATTTAGGGTGTTTTGTTTCCTTCTTTCCATGCTCTCTACACTTGAAGAATAATTTTCCAATGACTACCAATATGGACATAGAATAAAGCAATGAGAAAAATTTATGCATTAAGATTTTATAGAAAACTATTTCCTTCAGATAGAGTAGTCCGTAATCTCAGACTGCAATACATTTTCTGGTGCTTTGGTAATAAAGTAGGTATCTACTTAAATGTATTAATTAAAAGGAAAATTAGCATATTGTTTTTAGAAGCCATGGGAAGTAAAATAGATCAGTTTTGGGGAATGTCATCCCTGAATACTGCATATAGACATAAATTAGAATGTCTTTAACTTTTTTATTTTTTTAGGTAGATGTTATTCAAACAAATACTGTGCTCTGTGACATATGAGACCTCATTGCAAAACAGAGATCTATATAAGAATCAAGCAAAGCAAGCACATCACAAAACAATGTCAAAAAAATTATCTGGGTCAAATTTTACCAAAACTTTGGCATAGAATGCAGGATCAAAAATATTTTACTACATACAATAAACAGTCAAAAAAAAAGTTGACCTCTTCAAATTTTGACATCTATAAAAGCATGATGTGTGTTATCATTTACCTCACTGTTTAAAAACAACTACACATTATTTCTGTCCAGTCTCACACAGAGTAAGAAATTTCTTCATTTTGAGGAAGACAACCTAACACTGTTCCAAGTCACTCATTAAAAAGTAGTTCATATTCCAGCAACAGTAGTGTGTTTCTTCATAGTGCATCAGACATAAAGTGTAGCAGGATAGAGGCAGCTTTATTGTCATAGAATCAGAGAATTTTAGTAGAGCTAACTTGCTACCGAAAATACAGTGCAACTGGCAGAACCTGCCCTAATGATAGGACAATGGGAAGACTTGGATAGCAAGAGGCTTAGGTGTTTTTGTGTGTCACAACCAGGAACCATCTGACTAACTTCCATATACCTCAGGAAGCTAATGTCCATCAGGGTTGTGTCTATAATGCAGACATTCTGACGTTTTGCATGAGCACAAAACTTTTAAGAACAAATTCCCTGAAGGAAAAAAATAAATTCAACGGTTAGAAAAAAAAGAGAAAAACAAACAAAAAAAAAAAAAAACCAAAAAAAAAAACAGAAAAAAACCACAACAAAACAAAACAAAACACAAAAAAAAAAAAACAAAAAAAAAAAAACCACCAAAGTCCCCATACCAGTAAAACAAAAAAAAAAAACAACTTTCCCCCAATAAAATAAGATAAAAAATAAAATCCCACCAAACAACATAACCCAAAAGCTAAGCTGAAATGGCAACACTTTGAGGATAGTTCATCTCAATTGTGAAGATGCAGAAGTCCCAAGAACAAATTTCAGATCACTGAGCATTTAGGGGGAATCCAGATGTTTAATAGCAGGAAACAAATTTTTCTAATCTCACGCTCTGTTTTGCTACTCTAAGCACTGAGATATTTCTGTAAGAGTTCCTGGCAATTGCATGACCTTTGATCCAAGCTCAAACATGCCCTTTTGTTCCATCCAATGATCTTAGTTTCTCATCATGGGTCCATTTTAGACCCAATGGTACCTTTCTCGTGTTGCTTTCCAGCCAATCTGCCAGTTTGGGCATAGGCACTGGGCTGGACAGCAGAGATCTCTCAAGTGCTGGAGAGGTGAAGTTCCCCTGTGTTTGTGTAATCCCTCCCTCACCACCATGGCAGGGATGCACAAGGGAAGCCAGCAACATCACAACATGAAAGTCTATGCGGAGTAGAAGCACTTCCATAACCACAAGAAGAGATGCCCTGTAGCTCTTAGCTGGAGAATCTGTGAAAGCAGAAAGCCTGCAGAGCTGGAACTGCATCCCACGAGCACATCATCCAGCAGGCAAAGAGGCACGAGAGTGATATGCAAACTGTGTATGTGTCTGAACAACTTTTTTTTCCAGGTTTTGACTTGATATCAAGATGGCAAGCAAAAAGAAGAAAGTAGAAGTCTGAACACTGTCTCAGAGAAACCAGACTACACATGAGCATCCTGTATTTCTGTAGTCCCACAACATGCCAAGCAGCATATCTGGCTGTCACATACACTGAGTATTGGCTCAGTCATCTGTTTGCAGGGGAAACTACTAGTAAAGAGGTACCATTTGGAAAGAGCATGTCACTGTCCTCAAGAAGTATATCATGGCTTTCATAAAGTTAAGCTTTAATTAAGCAGCAAAAACATACAACTTTTGCAAACATTTAAAGCAACATAAAAAAATAAAGTGCCAGTTTTTGACTGCTCTACACATGTCATATGTCATTACATTTAGTTTTAGTAAAACAGATCTTATTTCCCACTTGGTTTAAGGAGAAAGTATATTCAAACATCTCATGATAACACTTTGTCATAGGTGGCATGTTCCGTCTGATGGCGGCACATTCTGGCACCCCCTGTCAGGGGTGGCATGTTCACCCCACACTCCAGGGGATGCTGAGGCACAAACCCCTGTTGCCTTGTGCATGCACAGCACCCCACCTTGGTGCAGTTGAATATGTACATATTTGTCCTTCTGCCTTCACCATGGTCTTCTGGAATCCTGAGAGGAGTAAAAAGGTGAGCTGTCTTGATTTGGCTCTCAAGGGAGTTTAACCACAATCTCTGTCATCAATGTCATGATGATGGCCCTGGCAAAATTAAGTCATGAGATAGAGCCATGGAGACTGAAATTTCCCAGTAAAAAAAAATGCCAGAAGTGATTCATACTTACTGTTGTTATGTACAGGCACTATTTCAATATCCACTGACCGATTTGGGAAGGACTCCAGTGGTTTGAGTAAGGATAGATACAAAGTTAAAGATACCACATACAATGGTGGTTCTGGCTGAGATTATGCTAAATGAAACTCAAAAATTACAGCCCAGGCATTGGTCATCAACAGAATAGGGACACTATGATTCTATAAGTGGAAGGAAATTTTGTCTTGGCATCTTCAAAATTCAAATGTATTCCTGGAAGTGACTACCCAGGACTAGTGTCACCTGAAGAGAAAAATTAGCCAGTTGTCCTGGTTTAGGGCAAATCTGGGAGAAAACCTACAAAAAGGGCCCCCCTCAGAAAGCAAATCCACATGGCCCCTCCCCCCAATCATTTCGGGAAAAATTTCCTCAGAGAGAAGAGGAAAAAACCTGTTTATTTAACAGGCAAAGCACTCCCCAGCACAAAAGATGAACAATACCAGATGACAAAACTCACTTGCTGCTCTGAAGAGATGACAAATTCAGAAAGTCTCTCCTACGGCTGGTCGCTCTGTTAACAGTCCCTCCGGCACTGGGAAAGGCTGCTGCCCAGAGTAGGCCCCTGTAGGCCACAAAGTGCGAGCCCTTGGTGTTTCACTGGGTCACAGTCTGGAGCAGGTTCGAACAGTTCCAAGAAAAGGGAAAAACAGTCCAGGGAAGACTTCTCTGCCTCTGCTAGCTAAACTAACTGAAAAGCAAAGGAGCGCTCTGTTCTGCTCTGTCTGTGCCCAGATGACACAGTCTCAGGGCCGAGTGTGGAGGAGTGAGTGCAGTCCGTGCTTCTTCTTCCCCCCACCTTCACTCTCAGAGCCAGTCTTGAAGGCACAGAATATAATATCCAGCATAAACAGAACAGGTAACTGGGGATACAAGTATCATAATGTCACCCTAGGACACCAGTGCAACATAAGTTTAGGACTTTACCAATGATTATGGGAACTGAACATAAGTGCTTGGATAAGGTTGACTTTAACTCTCACAGTTTCTTATTCAAGTCTGGTGCTAATACATTTATGGGAGGCAAATTTTTTATATGTTTAACATTTACATGTTTAACATTTTTTCTCTTAAATATTTTCAAAGTTTTTTTAGTGCATTTTGTCTACCCATGGATTGAAAGAAACTGTTTTGGGGCAATATTTACACAATTATTTAGGGTACAGTAGCAGGAGCTATACAAAATTAATCTTATAATTGTTCAACTTGAATCATAGAAGTTGACACTCTTGGTTTGCAAACAACCTCCCATTTGCAATGAAGCAGCATAGTCTTTTGCATGATTCTTCAACCAAAAGCAGCTATCAGGTAACTACTAAAATTAAAAGCAATTAAGATCTTAAACAGGCAGTTATTGCAGGCATTGCCATAAACTGACACAGAACAAAAAAGCTCCACTTGTATTCATTAGGCATTTGTCACAATCTGTACACTGCATGCTTTTGTTTGAATAGAAAAGCAATTATGTTTTAATACACTTACATTCGACTCATCTCCTCATCATCCTAGGATAATGAGTCATTAGAAAAAAGAATATTATATACAGCAATACAACTTATTGTTCTGTGCAAATTATTATTGCGTTAGCTGAGCATAACTACCTGACAGGAAAGCTTAGTTGTCAGCAGTTTCTATTTGTGCTTGTACTATCCATGCAAGCTTCCAGAAAGCTTTTCCTTATCTAGCCCTGGTTTATGCTCTTAGTGAACCTAAGGTTCATGAACCCTGCATGGGATAGAGGCAGAGGGGACACAATTTGATGACATAAAACATATAGAAATATAAAATCTCTGTGAAGCTGCCATGTGACTGGCTCCCATGAGGCACAGATGTATCAGAAGGAAGTCCAGAACGTACAATTATCGTGACTACAGCAGAGTAACGTATTTAATGCAGCAAACAGTGGACATGAAATTAAGAAAAAGCATAATACTCATTTTCATAGAAATCGACATCATCAAATTGCTGAAGTACACAGTCAAGGCAGAAAGGCTGGGGAGATCATTGGTTCTAAATGACAAGAGTCAGAGTTCAGGCTTTTTTCTACAGATGACCCGATTATCCTTAAACCAATGCCAAGATAAAAATCATGCTTCCACATCCATAAAGCTACTATATCAGCTCTGAAAAAGGAGCTATGAAAAACAGCAGTAGCTAAGGTGAAATGTTAGGCAAGGTTAAACTATCTGTCTTTAAGCCGTGTGTGCTGTGTCCTTCTCCTCACCTACTTCAGGATGTCAGGAGCGTGACCCTGATGGAGACCTCACGCAGGCTGGGGATACTGCAATACTCATCCCCAGGAGAAGTGAATCCTTCTGCAACGATGTCCAGACTGGAGCTGGCTATTAGCTCTGCTGGAGCCATTACCCTACAAGCCATAAACAGCATAAAGGAAGATGGGTAATTGGTTAAGGGTGTTGAGAGGCTATATTTTTACTGCCCAAACAAATGGTTCTTTAAAGTAGGACTCTGCCATTCCTTATTATATTACTGTATTTAAAGCAAGACTAAAAATAAATGGGTGTTTCAAAGGTAGTAAAGATAGAAGGCCAAAACTCTGCTCAGCAATAACTATAATTTACAAAAGTCACACAATCAACTTTCATCACATCTCTCCATTATGTTTACAATTAATATCTTTAGAAACTAATACAAAATCTTCTTTCTGGAGGTAACTGGTTCAATTGGTTCTTCAGAAAAAATTTCTACACTCCTTGGATATCCAAAAGTGAATTTACCAATTACAATGTTTCTCCTTTATCAATGCAAATCTCCTTTATCTCCTGCACTTGATCAGCATCAAAAGAGGGAATACATATATGCATGTGGGAGAACAATTAATTGTTCCCTATCTTACAGCAATAGGGGCATGCCATTAACTCTGCAGCATATGGCACAATATTAGAGCCTATTGCTACTACATTTTCATCATGTTAGAATGCTAATACTAGGTTGCACTCTTTATATAAATCTAATAAAATACATGAGAAATAAGTTTTGGGTCTTGGTAAATTCTGGGTTGCTTTTTTATTTGGGTTTTTTTTCCCTAAATAGTAGACTTTAAACCACAAGGTAATAATATGTACAGAGAAAGCATTTTAAAGTCATTTAAACAGTTAAAGGCAAGCAGGAAAAAGTGATAAATAGCTGTATGTATGAAGTACAAAAGTTACCCTGGAAAATCAAAGCTTTTGTTACAAAGTGAAAGGCATAATATGTTATAAGTCTTCCATAAACACTTTTATGATACCTTTGTGAATCCTAATGCCCTATTACTGGACTTTGTGGCAGAGGTGTACATCATATATTTACAGAAATACCATTTTAAAGGTTTTATATTAAAATATGGCATCTAGATAGCCATTCTATAAGAAGAAAAAATAAACTAGCAGAAATAAACTGATACTAAGCAAAGCCTTTTTGGATTCTAAATATTATGATGCTCAGCATATGCTTGCTCTACAGATCCATTTGATTGCTGATTTTCTAATGATGATATTGACGTGCTGTTAATAGAAATATGCAGCATGTGCTTGCTAATCGTGATAAGCATGTACTGCAAATCCATTTTATTGTTAAAATTTCTAATGATGATATTGATGCAATATTGACTGTTGAGAAAAAAAAATGCAGAAGGCAGTGGATGGTTAAATTAGGTAGAATACACCAGATAGCTGTTAAATTTCTAAAAATTACTCCTGAACATTTTTCAGGGAAATAATAAAAACAAAGCATGCAACACATGCTAATCTAAATATTATACAGTTTAATACTTTTCAAGCAATATATGTACATTTTTGTGTTTGTTCTGAAAGCATTTTTTAATATAATTAAACATATTTCAAGCTCTTTTTGGTAGCATGGTTTTAAAAGAGTAATATTAAATAAGTGTTTTAATAGCTTTTGAAACCAGTTTTTCAGAAGAGAAAAAAATTGAAAACTAAGATGTGTTTTTTTTTAAAATTCCTTTTATTAAATAGAAAAATGGAATGGGCACTGAAATTTGAAGGCTATTAATAAAATGATAAATGCAGACCTGCAAATGCAATCTTTTTGCAAAGAGATATACCATTTTTAAATTATTGTTTCCGTATTAAAAAAACCATTAAGTTATACACAAATGTTGCAGTGGAACACTTACAAGGTTCCCTGGAAATTATCATCACAAGAGAAGTACAACACTTTTGGCAGTAAGCTGCATATTCCCTACCCTTTTTGGTTTAGTAAGCTATGAAGACACAAATAAAATTTGAGACTTATTCACAACTTTTCCTTCAACTTCCTTTCTTACACTATTTACACCCCCTCACCAAAAAAAAAAAAAAAAAAAGTATAAATATATATATGTAATGAAGAAAACCACCTCACATAAACTGAAAATTTAGGATAGGTTCAAGGGAGAAAAGAGAAGCAGCAGCACTGCCGGAATCCAAGTGCTCACACTGGCAGCAGAACTCACACTTCAGAGTGAACAGCGCGTTTCATCTCTGATGTAAATTTTTGTTTCATCAACAATCTAAGTGATTTAATACTGACTGAACCGATCCAAATCATATTAATCTTGGACTCGGGCGGCACGTCCGCCGGCTCCGTGTATCCCGGAGGACAGACTGCCATCTAGTGACCGCCGGGACGCTATCCGGCAGGGATGAATCCGCAACCAGAGAGAGCCGGGAGCTGCCTCGCACCCCGATGCTGTCTGCGCTCTCGGCCACGGCGGGAGCGATGCCTCCACTACAGGTCTTTCAAAGTCACTGCAGAAAGGTGGGACTATTTCCTACGGCCTACTCCAGAAGTAGATTTCAAATAAGCACACAGCACATCCCTTCTTGATTAATAATAATTGAAAAAATAGTAACTGAAAAATTAAATTGGTCTTGTCAGATAAAAGAGTGCAAGATATTTTCCTAGAAAAGACGAGAAAGTATATTCTTCTATCTTGCACTGCAGAACCGCCTCAGTCTTTTTTATTTGTCCTGCTGTTACCACTTCTAACATTGGGACGTTTTCACCACAGAAACCTCTCACTGAACAGAATTCTGAATGCTAAGTCATGATGGGAGGAAGGAAGCTTAGGCAACAGCAAACTCCAAGCAAAGAGAATGGTAAGCATAAGCATAAGAATAAAAGGAAAGTCAGCAAAGCAATAGGATCCTTGTGGTTAATTCTGTCAGCTTCAGGTGCTTGCTTGTGTCTCTCAAGATTAGTGAAAAAAAGTTAATACATTAGAAAACACAACCCTTATAATGATTCGAGGCCATTGAAACCTAGAATTATCCACTCCTCACAGTGCTGTAGCTGCATAATTAATGGTGCCTTCCTTTACTATGCAGATTACTGTCTTCCAGTTCCATGCACACACTGGAATACACAGTACTGTGCAGCAAAGAGGACACTGGTTACTTCCAGATTCAACCCAATCATCTCTTCAGGCCACAAAATCAAAGCTACTAAAAAAAAAAAGCCAAAAAAAAAAAGGAAAAAAAAAAAAGGAAAAAAAAAAAAAGGAAAAAAATTAACCCATAATTAAGAGCACATTAATAGTCAAGGAAAAAATTGCACAAGTGTTTGTGTAAGCAATTAGTACATGGGAAAACATTTTAAGACATGATGGCGCATCATCCCAATTCCTCCCACCTGTACAGCAGGAGGCATCAGGAACCTGATATTCCCTGTGTTGCCAGTTTTCCTGTACCATAAGCAACATGTACAGAAAAAGAGAATGACAGATTAGGGCAGAAACACTCTTCAGTATAGCCAAGGTAGCCATTGCTACCACTGCCCCTTCTCTGGAGGGAGATAATAACATACAGAAGATATATACTCAGAACAAGATGTTTCCATAGCACATCTACTTGAATAACTGGACAAGGCGAACACATAACATTCTACTGGAGGTACTTAAGCTAAATGGCTGAAGCAGCTGTCACAGGTCCATAAACTATAAGAACTTGCACGTGGCCTTGAAACAGGTGCAAACTAGAACTTGGTGTTTATCTTTTTAAAGATAATATTTGTTCCTCTGGTATATGACTTCAATTGATCCCCACAGTTACAAACCTGCAAAACAGTTTGAAAAAAAATTTGAGATACAAGTTCTAAAACTGTAGAAAAAGAAGGGTGAGGGCAGAAGGTGAGGTTAGCCACAGGTCAAAGATTTATTCATATGGTTAGAAACCAGCTTCCATGATATCTCAAGTGACAAGATTCCTAAATTTGCAGAAAAAGATTCAGAACCATATTTGTGTACAGATTAATGCATCTAGTGCTGGTACCAAATGAACAAGAAATATACCAATAGAACAAAGAACGCCATATGTACATTATCATAGCTTACAAGTTACTGAAATCTGATAACCTATTTCCAAGAAGAAAAAAAAGCATTAACCAAAATTTAATTTGCATACTTCATCTGTGGCCACATACATTGTTCCACAGAGAATTAAAAAGATAATAAAATGGGAGTGGTGTGGGTAGTATTTAAATGAGATAGCCAAGGAGCTCTCAGTACAACCTTTTTTTTAAACAAATTCAAATATTATTTAATTTTTTTTTTTCCCACTCAATATAATAGTCTGTCAGTAGGAGAATTTTAAATTTTGTTGTAAAGAGATTTTTAAGAACATTAACTTTTTAATGTTAGAAATAAAGTTTTATTCCTTCCTAACCATACCTAAGCTCTTTAGCCAATAAAAACTGAGTTCTGTTCTGTGAGTGCTTGTGACAACATGAAGCCTCTGAGAAACGTCAACTAATTCGCTATTAACAACCAAACAGTAAATTATTTCATTTCAATTAAAAAACACAAGTCTAATGCAGTTATTATATCATCAATCAGTACAGTGAGGGCTGTATCTTAGCTATCATTAATGGAGAAACTTCTGGTTTCAGCAGATGAAGGTGGAAGAAAACCTAAACTTTTAAATCTTGGATAAAGCAGAAAGGTTAGGAAGGAAGTGCACTGAGACAGCACAGCAACAGCATGGTGTAATCTTTAAAATTACAGAGAAGAGAAAGAAAGTTCTGAGAAAGTTAAACAAATAAAAATAACATGTATGGGAGAAAAAAGAATGAATGTATTTGAAATTTATGCAATTTCTCCTGGAAGCAAGGAAAGAATGTTCTAGGTCTATATTACAGAAAGAATAAAATAAAGATCTCAAACTATCAAAAAAAAATCATTTTGAATAGTGAACAGTGCAATGCACAGGAAACTATAATTTAGGAAAATATGTTTTCTTTTACCAACTCACAGGTGAGATAATCAGAAGCTATATTGCAAACATTGTTAAGAAATACAGAAGATGAAAAAATAAAAAATATGCAAAACAAATAGCTTTTCTTGGGTTACTTAATAAATTTACTGGATTGTAAAGCAGATTAGTTTTTGACATAAACCACAGGAACAGAAAGACAGTATCAAAGAGATACTGCAGCACAGCTCAAAGTACTTATAGCATCAAAAACTGTGCCCAGATGAATTAAATTGACTGTGAATGAAAGCAGCTGTCTCAAGGAGAAACTGTTTTAAACTGTAAAGACATTGGCCCAAGTGGAAGCAAGCAGCAGGGCTAAGCTTAACAAGATTTTTCAAGTGATCTTATGCTTCATGCCTTTCAGAAGACACATTCTTTTCAAAATGTTCCAACCACACTGCTATAGTACAGTGTTTAGTGGCTTACCAGCAAGTAAAAAATTCCCCAAAATTTTTGGGGAAGGAACTCCACATAAGTGCATAAGAACTTCAAAATATACATAAATTTTGTAGAGTGTTATTGTTAATTAATACTACACATAGAGAAACATGAACTTCAAGGAAAGGGGTCAAATTCAAGATGCAATAAAAGAAGCTGCAATAAGATACCAAAGCAAACAAACATGTTCATCTTGTTGCTGCACTTACTGTTCTCCAGCAAAATCTATTTACACAGTTAAAAAATAACAAAGCGCACTGTTACTGGTTCAGAGAAACCAGTTGTATTTATTACTTTATAACAATTTATATTCTAGATTTTAATACTTATTTCCTAGTTGATAGATAAGGAGTCTAGGGTTGGGGTCTCATCCTTCTGAAGTATCTGCTACCATAATCATGCAGTCTTACTCCACTGGTCTGAAGACCAGCCTAAGAACGGCTAAGGAGCCTTAATAGTGATAGGTCTCCATTCCAACCAATAGCTGCCACTAGAGCTTCATTCATTCTAATGCCTTTTTTAACCTCACCTCCAGGATCAAGATAGCCAAGTGTAGCCAGCACTTCTGGGAAGAAAGAACTCTCTTACACTGATGTGCATAATTTAACAAGTCACATCAAGTCTCTAGCCAGGAGGTAGCAATAAAAGCAGTGAAGACAAACCACAGACACAGTGTGACCCATCCTACCCACAGTCTGTTGGCCACAAGGTTTCAAATTCCCAATTTTTAAACAAACTAGCAGCCTGTGATGATTAGGAAAGACCCTAGGTCAGGTGTAAGAACCAAATGAACATGAGCTTAAATGCCAGTACCACAATGGTGAGCCAGGTGCACTTTTTAAGTTAACAGAGTGCCTGGGAATAGGAGCAGGATCCTTCCCACTTGCTCTTGAAATAGGGCAGGGTGTGGCACATGCATCACAGCACTGCTGGAGCACCACAGGTCCCTTGTGCTCTGTTAAAAATACCAACTATTGGTTCAATATCCTCACTCTGGCCTTCCACAGCCTCACAATCAGACTTGGGATTCTGCCACTTTCTAACCTGATGCTGCAGGGGTTCTGATTAATGATAAATAGATAGATTTGGAGTACAGATATAAATATACTTTCAAACAAATCCATTGGTAATAGGGCAAAAATCTATTTTGACATCAGCCTGAAGCATAATAACTTTATCCAAATGTCTTCCCCACTGGCCTGGGGAATCAAGAACAATGTCTTAGAAATCTTTGCTCTTTTGAAGGATATGGTTCAAACAGCCACTGCATATTGCTAAATGGTTTTCAGCAGTTTCTAGTATTTGAAGAGACCATTTCACATAATACAGGGAGGACTCAAGAGAGGCTAATATTAAGAGAAAACAAACATTTTTTAGACTCTCTAAGTATATAGTGTATAAGTATACTATAAAATAAATAAAGTGCTCTACTTACAAAGGTTAACACCCTAGGTCTTGTAAAAATACATTTTTATGTTCAGTTAATTCCTTAAGTCTAAGCATACTAAATGCACAGCACTGCCTAATCTATTGCCTGAACAATATGATTTGGGTTTGTTGTTTTTTGGAGGATTTTTTTACTAATTATTAATCTGTTTGCCATTGTCTTAACCCAAAGATTCCTAAAAGTGTCGATCAGAAATAGCATAAGATTTTGCAAAAATTGCACACGTGATGGCTATAAAAGCTATCTATTTAATGTTGCCACCATACCAACACATTGTAAAAGTTTAGACATTTCAGTGAGTGGTTTCTCTCTCTCTAGGGAGTCAGTACTTGACATACCAAATAAACCATCTCCATTCCCCACAAATTCTAAATAATTGCATCTCAATTCTTGTGTCGCTCTACATTTATGCAAAAATTATTGTGGATGTTTATTTAGGTATGTTACACCTGCACCAGTGTTATAGGCTGAGACTTGAGGAAAATGAGCTTCCTGACCCTTCAAGTGCATGGCAGCACTCTAACAGAAAATGGCTTTGGCTTATATTAAAGCTGTTTTAGAGAAGATAATTTATGTTCTTTTGCAGAGACACCTAACCACACTGTTTTGCATCTTGGTGTGCACTTTTGACATTTGATCTTTATTTAAAGAATAGATTCCACTATGCACTCAGGGGTTTGGGGTATTTTTTTTCCTAAGGGGCTAAAAGATTAGCATCAGTTAGCATATTTAATTACAGAAAAAAAAACAAGATCTTTTTTGATGAAAGTTTGAGTGTTGATATTTTTCCCCTGTAGTTTAGACTGAAAACCTTGAAGACAGCTTTAGAACATTATTTCTTTAGCATAAGAGATTCCCCTCCATCTTTGATACAACATACATACAGAGCCACAGTACAGGATATCACAGTCTGGTCACCAGCAACTCAGTGCACAAGCATTGCATGTTTTTATGTCATTTTTTAATCCCAGAAAGACCCTGTTCAACACAGAAATAATTCAGAATCAAGGTGGTTTTGTATACAGAATTTCTGCGAAAGACGGAGGATAGAGGACATTTAGAACAAAATACAAAAGTCTTTAGATTAATACGTTTTCTTCTAACAATAAATTCTGGAGAAGAACTAGGTTAAATATGATGTAGTTTCCCCCTCTTAGATCAGGCCACTGTTCTAGTATACCCTGTACCAACAGTTTGCCCATCGTTTTGATGGGCCAAAAAAGGAAATTCCAGAGCAGAAAGATAAGTTATGCTTTGAACTTCACAAATTTTTTTTTATTGATTTCTTCCTCACTATGTGTGCTCTTTAAAATCAACTCTGTCAGTTACGATTGTGGTTTTATTTCATATTGTGTACTTTAAAATGCTTCTAGGGCTATGTAAAGGTGGCAACAATAAGTAAAGTGTTTCTGTAAATAATATTAAATAATACATTATCTCAGGAAGGTCAAGGTAGCCTTTTTTCCTTTTTTTTCATGGGGATGGGGGTGGTCAGGACTCTTGGAGAGAGAGAGAGAGAGAGAGAAATTAAGCAGAAGACAGTCATCACCCATGGATCCAGCAGTGTCCCCCCCAGGCTTCTGAATGGTGAGGTTTCTGAGGTCATTCAGAACTTCTCAGTATTTATACATTTTAACAAACAAAGGAATTAATGCTCATTGACTACACAGTTCTCTTATTCTATTGGTTAAATGAGTCCCTTTCTAATTAGTGCCATGTTCTATCTTTTGAGTTGCTGAGTTTCTTGGGTGTGTGGGCCATAAGTTGATGGTCTCAATCTCCCCTGTCAAAATCACATTTTGCCCAGTCCAGACTGATTTCACTGCAGTTGTTGAGTTGGCTTTCCTTCCTCTGCTTTCTTTGTGCCCATTTTTAGTGATACATTCTTCTCCACCATCTCTCTATGTTGGAGATTACAACCAGGCAAAAATACCACCTAATCTTATCACAAGTTCCTGTCACAGAGGCTTAACTTACAGTCCAGGTTCCAGGAATCCAGAAAGGCCTCTTTGGGGGAGTGGCTGTTGGTGGCCACAGATGCCATCTGTCCTCAAACCTGCAGTGATCTTTGGCTGACCAGTGGTATGTGTACAAGCAGTCACTGCTTCACAGTTTGCCACAGTGGATATTTTTGTCTGGATGTATTATTCAGGATGTGCTACCCAGGTCTCATCTCCACCAGGCCTGGAGTTAGCACCATCCTGTCATTCCATTCTGTGTGTGTTTCATGGCAAAGCCCTTCTGTGGCCTTAATAATGTTTGAGGTGGGTAACTGTGCTCTTTAAGTCCCTATGAAAAAATTTAATCCTTTATAACATTCAAAAAATTTTGTTTTTGTGGTTTCACTGTGCTTTCAAGCAGCTCCATTTACTGTGATTTGTATATAACCCAAGCCTAAAACCTTATTTAGGATCCCAATTCCTTAAGAACTCTTTAGGAGACCAGAATGCACATGAAAAAATATATTGCCCTGTACAGGTGCATTGAAAAAAATCTCCATAACAATTCTTAAGGTATCCCATTGGCACTTCTGTCCATTTTGAAATACTTCCAAACACAATAGTACTCTGAAGACCCTTTTACAGGGTGCCAAAATACATTATTTCCAATTATAAAGTTCAAAGGCATTTGTCACTGTAAAAGTAACAGAATGTGATTTACTGCTTTAAAGTGTTAGTTTTTATGTGTTCATTAGAACAATCATTTGGTGGTTTGCTGTTGAGTATTCATAAAATCCTGCCTGCCAGATAATTATATTGCATTAATATGGTATGAATAAATGAAAGCAGTAATTATGGTTTTATTCTTTGTTTTGCAATTTACAGTTTGCTTTGCTTCAATGGTACAAAACTATTGCATCTGAAACAATATCACAGAGTAATTTGTTTTAGGACTCTTCAGAATATACACAGAGAGAGAACTCCACCCAGAGTAATTGGATGGATGGCATAAAGCATACATGCATTTTCTCTTTATCAGGCTTTGATCATGAGGAACTGCAGTAACTGCAGGAAAAAAAAGTATCAATTTTTGTGAACTACAAGTCTTTAAAATAAGAAAGGATATCCTGTACATATTTGCCACCTTTCTATCATCATGCATAGATATACCATGCCATCAATTCTGAAGTCCCCAAGGAAATCCATGAGGATTACTGCAGAAGAAATAGATCAAAATAACTGACAATCTGGAGAACTTGATTCTATATCATGCCACTTAAAACGGATGTTATAAGGGAAATTATTTTTTATTTTCTTCCAGAAATCAATCTTCCATTGCATCATCATTGCAATACATGGTGGCCTCCAGGAAAAGTCAGGCAGACTATAGCTCAGAGTAGTGCAAATTCTTTTCTTTATATCTAGAAGTTGGAGTGTGTGGAAGTGTCATCTTCTCAGTGTGTGGCTTTGAGAAAGTAATGACTGGCCCAGATAGCTACAAAGAGGGGATATAAGAGATCAGAGATCAAAGAATGTCAGACACATGTCCCTTCTGAAATCTTGAGGAATCCTGCCTCCTATGGGCCTGCATATTAACCTGACACAGTACTGACTGGCAAGGTTTCAAGATCACTTCACTACCATTAAACAGGTATTCCCAGAGACTCTCAGATGCAGTAATCCTGTTTCAGTACCAGACAAAGCATTCCTCTTGCACACAGCAAGCCCATGGCTCTTCAGAGAAACTCCTTATTGTGACTCTTTATGGTCCTCTCATCAGGTGTGCAAGGGAAGTGCAGGAACAATTGGATAAAAGAGTTTTGCATGAGTGCAAAGTAGAGCTAGCCCATCAAGAACATATCCAATCATCCTAACAATGCTGTGCGTTCAGCAGAATTTTCCTTGAGCTAGACAGACCCCCTGGAGCCAGTCCAATGAACTCTGTGACAAATGCAGTGTATATGAATGAAAAGCAAGCAAATGGATGCAATGAAAAATATTGCTTTCTTCTCAGAATTTTAGCATATTTCACACCAGCATTATTAATAGTTGCATTTAGGCCCCTAGACATTGCAGGTTTCTATACGAAACTTACACTAAATTGTGGTGACCTGGCTTAGAGGTGAAGGCAGTTTTTAGGACGAAAACCCTGTTAAATAGACATCACAATCTTGCACCATAAAGCTATTTCAACCAGACATTTTCACAAACCTCCATTCAAGGGACAGATTTGAGAATAAAAATCTTATTAACCACCCCAGAGAATTAGTATCTTTATATCAACCCAAGGACAAGATGTTTTTCTACCAGACATATATGAAGAATGTAGCTGTAAAAATCAAGATTTGTATTTAGCTATATTACAAACCATAACTAGGAGACATGAATATTTCCAAAGAGTTTGCATTTAGAAGTAGCAATAAGCATTACAGCCCACAGAATAGCTCACTAGGGATTACAGAATCAATAGATAAAAATAAAATAAAAACCCCAGGCAAATAAAAACACACATAAAAAAAAAAAAAAAACTCCAAACCAAACAAACACCCCCCACCAAACTAAAATCCCTTCTGTTAATTTTTTTCATAATCTTGATTATAATAAAGTATGGCTTAGGAGAAAAAAATAAGTGTTAAGACCCACAGCGTTTTCACATTTTGTGTGCCTAATATCAGAGAGGATGCATTATAAGAGCATAGACATGGGGCAAGAAAAGTTGGAAAAAGTTAAAGCATTCCAACAGACCTTTCCCCAGTTATGTCAGTAAGGTATGTAAAGTGATTTTAAGGAAGGTAAATAGGCCAGAGAAGAATAGCAGATATAAGTGCAGCAGTA
>NC_071530.1:60419395-60436895 GCF_026979565.1 Vidua chalybeata
AGACAAAACATGCTGTCCTTGTCAAATCATTTCAACGTGAACCAACTGAAAATTTATTACCTTAAAAAGATCATCTATGCCTTTTCCCAGCATTCCTTAAAGACTGCACTGAGATGATGTCCATACCAGCTGCAATTTTATTCAGAGAAGGGGGGGTGAGAGGGGGAAACAGATGCATACATGGTTAGTCTTTTATAAGTTGGTCTGTCACAAATGTTAGTCTTATATTTAAACAGCAAATTATACCTGCAAAAACTAAATTAGGTTAGATTTGTGTTCTTTATGTGCTTTGTCTTAATATCCTTATTGCTGCTTTTTTCCCATGATGCTTTATAAAAGTACAGTTCTCTCAACATAAATATTGACTATTCTGCTACTGTGAGACTCCCTCCTGCTGAGAGAGCAGATTGTTCAGCACTTGGGGCAAGGGGCTGGAGGGGAACAAGCAGTGAGGGGCACAAGGGACTTCTTGTCAGAGAATGAAGTGACTGTGGCTGAAATGAAGAGGAGGCTCCAGGCAGTGTGAAACAGCCTGGCCACCTGAGCAACAACTGCTGAGGGACTCTTTCCTTTCTCCAGTGGCTGGTTAAGTGTTCTGACTCGTTTCCAGGAGTCTCCTACAAAGAGTGGTATAGAGAAAGGGAAGGAAAGTAGGGAACCAATAGATATGGCATATGTGGGAGGTACCTTAGTACATTTATGCTAATTTTTTGAACTCTGAAATCTGCTGTTTATGCTTTTATCGTGCTCATGTAATGGCAAAAAAATAAAAATCTACACACAAATTAAAATATTCAATTTCTAAAAATTGTACAACTGACATTATGATAAAAGTCCTGCAACCTCATTGGTGGTGGAAAAAGAAGCAGTGTGTGCAGGAACATCAGTTCTGCCTCCTAGCTGAACTGCAGTAATTGACATTAGTGTCAAGGACACTCCAAACCAGGAGGATAGGGCCCAAGCTGCAGCTGTGCTCAATTAACATTTTAATGCAAACCTGAGGAGATGCAGATAGGTAACAGGTGTGGCTTGCCCTAATTAAATAGCTCTTCTCAACTTTATTATTTATTTCCTGTTATACAAAATGCCATAGTACATATTTTTCCAAAACTATCATCTGGGGGAGAGGCCCAGATGAGAAATTGCTCACAAACATATCAAGCCTTACAGGAAAGCAAAAGCCCAGCAAAAATGTTCCTAATGACATTTCATTTAATCAAGTTGTTTACAAAGAAAAGCCCAGAAAGTTGACAGCTGTATAGTTCCAGAATATTACACATCTCTTCCCCATAACGTGGCACAGAACACAAAGATAAATGAGCTCCACTAAGCACAGCTACCACTGTCATTAGAATAGCCATAAACTAATGCTAAAAGGGATACACTGCTGGCTTTCATTCACTGGAAAAAAAAACATGATGCTGGCAAAATGGAGTTTGTTTCTTTTTTTTTTTTTTAGTTAATGAATATGAAGTTTTGACTGATGGCAAGAAGTACACATTCTTTTCAGCTGGGATGATCCAAGAGACCAGACGGCATTTATCCCAGCATTCATGGAACAGGATTTTTCACAATATTCAAAGGTAAAACAGAAATGATTAATTCTTTTGAATTAATAAATAACTTCTTCAAGTAGTTTTTATAATTCAAAAGTTTTGAGGGGCTTTAATATTTCTGATAAGATAAATGAGTTTTTAACTTTCCAAAGAATAAGCACAACAAAGAATGAATGTAAAAATAACAATTTGTTTTGCTTTGTTTAAAGACATTTTATTGCTACTATTGCTAGTCTTTATGTGACAACTATTAGATATACTTCGGAGCCATCACACTGTAGGTGAATCAGAGTTTGGTACAACAGTGCAAAAATATAGTTCTATATTAATAGTGAGAATTCCTTTAATTAGAACCCCAGGATGTTAGGACTCCTCAAGGATAGGGCAAATTTACCAGCAAGAGTTAGCACTGGACAACATCAATTCTTTTGTGAATTTAAGTCTGTAAGAAATCAAGAGAGAAATATTGTACAGACGTAATCTCACAAAGATTTTTCTCTGCACACAATTTCTATCCTACATGCAGCTATATTGAGCTAAACAGACTGCAGATAAAACAGTATTCACCCCTAACAGACACTCAATTATTTTTATTCTCTAGGTTTGAAGAAAGTTCAGTTTTTGTACTTTTGAAAAATCTTCCCTGCCATGCATGTTATGCATCATTAAAATTACAATTTTATTATATCAATTTCTCTTCCCTTTAGTTCCAGTTAGTTTCAACAACTCAGTTTTTAACTTCATGAGAGGAAGAACTTGGTAGACAAAAGGAATCTGAAAAATTGCTGTATTAAATATGCTTTACATATAAATACTTATTTCCTGCATAACTGATCTGGTGAGGAACTCTTCCTCAAAGTCACATCCATTCACAGAAAGGCATTTGCTTTGAAAAACTTCAGTTTGAGAGGTTTCTTGTGTAAAAGTTGGAATTATTGATCAAAAGGAAACACAATTTATTCATTCATTATTGGTGAAAAAAAAAAGACAACTATTCCTTATATTCTGCTAATTAAAGCAAGGAAGAAATTCAGATTTCATTGGCTCACATCCTGCATGAATGTTAATGTGGTTTTTGAACTCCACATCCACATTTCAATGTTTCTGGCAAAACAATTCTTTTTACCTCTACCTGGTTTATCATCTAAAGTGAATGGGAAATGTGCTTCCCAAAATAGAAAAAGTTCCATTCATTTTTCCACAGTTTTGTATCTTTTGCTACTTGGAGGAGGAGAGCAAAGGGACTTCAATAGTTGGTTGAGTCTGAGATGCCAAGTAAATCCCTCTAAGCTGGTAACATAACACAAAAATTGTCCTAGGTCTGGCATATAAAGATTCATCAGGTTCATGTCACTCAGAATCTTATTGACTAATTTTTCCATACTTTCCCTTCAAAAAAAAAAAAAAAAAAAAAAAAAAAAAAAAATCAAAATATGCCAAAGTTGTTTCTGTTACACCAGATTTCAAACTGTTACTACTAAATTGTAAGAAACTAAAGAGAGGTTCTTGAAAACAGCTGGATTCTTCCTTCAGAAATAATTAACTAATTTTAATTTTTTTTTTACTTTAATTGGATTTAATATTTTAAAAGAAAGCAAACTGAATATCAGTCTTATCACTGATTATATTAAATCCTTGTTACCACGAAAAAATTCAGATGTACAGAGAAACTATCAAACTGCAGACCAGTACTATTAATTCTCATTAGCCTTGAGCTTTGGAAAATATTTTTTTCATGACCGTCGAATAGACAACCCTAAAAACTCCTTGAAAATTAAGCTGGTATTGGCTTTTACTCCTTGACAAAGGAAACGATTCCTGGATCTATCTCCTGAAAATTCGTTTACCAAATATCTCTTTTCAGTGTGCACTTTAAAAGTATTAATGAAACACTAACATGAAAACTATAATCAAAACAAAATACATGGGAAATGAGTAAAAATCCCCAAACTCAACACGGCAAGATTTAGATTATAGTATTATAGAAAAAGATGACAGAAAATGTTAATTGAATTAATATGGTACATTTTTATTACATATAGAAAACCTGATACCTCAGAAGAGTAAAAAGCTATATTTATCATTCTTTTTAGCAAAATTTTAAGCTTGTCTTGGAATCATTAAATTAATTTTTCTACTGAACCTCCCTTGTAAGTTTGTGTGCATTTACAGAAAAAACATTGTTTCAAAGTCAAGAACAAGAATTAAGTCACATCACACTCTGCTTGTAGCAGTGACTGCGAATAACTTCCTCATAATACTGGAGCTGACCCCAAAAAAGGTCACCTTTCCACCATTGGAGACAAAAGCAGCTGCATAAAAGGTGCATGCATCCTGCTATGATAGTTTCAGAATATATTTCACCTGGGTACATTAATTACCTGTCAATACCAACAGGCTGAGTTAGACCCTAAAGCACAGAATTATTAGGATATTATACATACCTAATATATAAACCAAGTTCAAAAAATATAGGTACCAGGAGAGCTGTATTTCTCAAACATACTGTGGTGCTTTCAGAACCAGAATACAATCTCCTCTTTTCCCAAAGAGCATCAAAGTAGTCTGGGTCCCTCTGGACCAAGGTGGAATCCCATTTCATTTGACTTGCTCTGAAATCTGCTCTGCTGTAATCTGTATTCATCATACTTCCTTGAACTGAAAGAAATGGTTCTTACACTAAGAACTGTAATTCAAATCTTTGCAGGCTTCACCGTGCCTTTAACAAACAACTACCCGTGGTCTTTCACATAACTGTACTTTTTCCCTTTGGGATTTCAGTGCAGCACGACTTGGCACTTTGACCAATGCACGTGTTGGAGAATGAAACCACAGAAAACACTGGCATTTCGTCAGCCACTTCAGACCTTGTTCAGACACCTTTCCTTCATACTGATAAGGCAATAGGTTCTCAGGGTACATAAAGAGACTTTTAGGTACTGTACCGGCTGTGGAGCCAAACATGCATCATTCTCACTCCATCTACACTGTATTGATGAATAAATAAGACCTTGAGCCAATGTTCCACTGGCAGCTCAATTTACAGTCTCTTCAAGACAGAAATTAGAGTACTATTAACTTAAAGACAACAATGCAGATTTGCAACAATTAAGCCCTGTATCTTTATAATGGAGTAAATCACCTTTAAGATTGTAACCATAGACAAATTATAAATATGATGGCAAAATGGTGAACTTTAGAAAATATTTGTCCCTACTGTTACCACTGCACCTTGTCTAGCATTGAAGTGGCACCTCTTGCACCTCTCTAACATGACGCAGAATATCTCGAACATTATTACTTGGCATGCTCTATCCTGCCATTATCTTCACAAAGTGCATGTTCACCACATCCTCTCAGATTTTATTGATTTCAGCCCTGATCTTGAATGAAAGCCGAACATTTGTCTGTCATGAGGAGTCTTGGTAATCAACACAGTATTCAAAAGGGATGCAAGAGTCCCTGATACATAATTTTCAGAGTAGTGTGTTGACAACTGCATCTCCCTGAAGCTCAAACTAGCATCGTACTTTATTAAGCAAATTACACCTAAATAAATAGTCTGGTTTGAATATCAAGTGCCTGTTACATCCACCATCACTCTAGGTCGTCTCTAATGGAGAAGCAGCTCATAAATTAATTGGTGTTTGGCGTAGGGAACCATGCCACATTGCTTATGTGACATTCACCTTAAAGATCCTAGGTAAATTGGAAAAATCCTTGGAATAAGGGTGTATGGGCTAGTGGGGGAAAAATAGAAAAAGAGAATAAATTTTCATTTAATGTTTTTCCTCCAAAAATCCTCTATACCCAAATTCCTCTTACCAATAAAAAGTGAAATATTTCAGAGAAATTCTATCAGAGTATGTGTTGGAAAAATAAAACACACTGTTGTAAAGCATAAATTTTCAGAGTCTTTTCAGAGTCCTGTACAAAAATAGTCTCCGTAGTCTTTGTAGTTTTGTAAAGGAAGATTTCTCTGCACAATAAAAGCATTTTGTCCTAAAGTACATTAGTTTATATTACGAAGTGTCTCCCCTCCAAGTCTTCTGTACGCTGCTGCCCCTTCAGCACAGTCACAGTCTAGTAGAAGATTAATATTTCAGAACTTGTCATGGGCAGTTTCACTTGACTCTGTCACTGCCTATGTCTGACAAGCTATTTATCATGCTGCTAAGTGTCAGCATTAAATTATCCCTGCTGTTATGACAGCAACATTATTCATCAGGATTACACCCCCAGTACAAGGCTGCTTACAGCTGTTTCCTTCTTCTGAGCTTTATCGATCTCTGCTCTTTCTATTATAAAAGAAAGGGTCTATGCACATGACCATTCACATCTTGCATGTCTGATGAATTTTATTTCTGTGCCAACATCAAACAAAAAGGCTTCCCAGAAATGGGCTTCCACAGTTATAAAATGTCACTGGCAGAAGAGAATCGTATTCCTTTCAACTGGAGGCACATTCTCTTTGAGGGGACAGAGAAAGCAAAACATTATTGATCATAATGCATAGGCACCCAAGGTTGAATCATGTTTCTTGACAAATCAATCTGCATTTGTTTTAACCAAGTCACCCTCCCTTAACTACTGCAATGAAATGACAATGAAATCGAGAATTATTTACTGAGATGTGTAGTGCTATTCACAGGCAGCTCAGCTGTACCTTGTCTTCCGTCCAAACTCTGAGCCCTACAATTACCTTCTTCTAGGCTGTCAGTCTGGAGCAGAATGATACAGCGAGTAAAGATATGGGCATGCTGAATTCTCCAAAATTTCTTCTGCAACTTAAATTTGGCTCAGTTTTCTGGCATACCACACACCACCCCCAAAGAAAAGAACAGAAATCATTAAGAGATTCGGTTCAAGCTATGTCGTTATGGCATGAAGCTGTGTCAGGTGAGGTTTAGGTTGGATTTCAAGAAAAGATTGTTTACGCAGAGGACTCTGGAACAGGCTCCTCATCAAGCATCAAGCATCAATCCTGCCAGGGCTCAAGAAGTCTTTGGACAATGTACTCATGTACATGATGTGACTCCAGGGGGGTGCTATGCAGGTCCTGGAGTTGGACTTCCATATTCCTTCTGAGTCCCTCCCAGCCTAGAATATTCTGTAATTCTATAACTCTGTGTTGGCTTTTATTCCTAGGACTTCTAAGTTTTTATAATAGTTGCTCTGAGATTACTTGTTTGGCAATTTTACCTCCCAGTGTACCTTTGGCTACTTCTGACAGATTTCAAAAACAAATACCAGCATGGTTACAAATATGCTGTAAAAAGAGAGATTTCAGTAAATTTAACAAAACATCCTACTATCTCTACACCAGTTTTGCCTGGTAATTTAGAATTTGGTTTTCCAAATAACCATTAGCTAAACCTCTCATTGAGTGCTGTTTCAAACCATTAATGCACAAAAGGGTCTACTGAAAATCAAGTTCTTAAAATTCATTCTAAAGTATTTTAGGAAATAAGAAGAATATCATCACAAGGAATGGTATTCTTCTGTTTCATATTCCTGTTTCATTACATCTCACAAATGTTATTTGCTTTCAAATCAAATATAATGTTTAGTGTTTTCCTTAGATATCAAGATATGTCATCAAGGAAGACCAGCTTTCATTTAAGGAGGTATTTTTCCTTTGTTTATCTGCAAGGAATACAGCTAAAAGTAATTTCAAAGACGCAAAACTAGTGGACACAAGCCTTTTCACACTTTCAGCTTATTTCAGAGAATCACAGTTCCAGGGGAATAGCATCATTTTTGAGGGGCTGGGGCATACTGACCCAATTTTCTGCTTTGCAAGAAGACTGCTAGCCCAGCAGTGATGTGGCAGCATGGACCTTCCCACAGGAAACCAGAACCATGCATGTCCCTATGTTCACAGTGTTGCAGTCCAGCATTTTAGAAGGTCATGGAATCACCTATCACTTTGTCCCTTCTTGTTATCTATCTGCGCTAAGAGTGTGGGGACCACAGCTCAGCCAGTTGTCACTACTTTCTTTCACTCACTAGCTTGCTTCCCCAGGGCTTGCACAGATTCATATGTGAGATATCTATAATTTGTGCTCTACCACTTCAGAGTGAAAGATTATAGCAAAATAGGCAGATCTACAGTATAAGATTTTTCAATCTGCTTTTCTCTTTTCATGCTTTTTATGTCCAAATTCATCAGGGTACTGGATCATGGTGGATCTTGCTCTAGGCACTCGATTTCAAGGTGTGCTAATAGTTCATCTACATTAAAAAATATTTGGGAAGTCACTTTGGCTCTTTCCTTATTTGAGGTACTTTTTTCTGATATTTGGCAATAAACTAAAATTCCAATAACAGTATTTTGTTTAACATGAATAATTCTGTTTAAAAGTATTCTGACTAAAATAGTTCTTATATTCTTAATGTTCTTATCTCTAGGAGTTAACGTTGAAAAGTCTAAAATGGAAGTATATACTGCAGGTCACCAGTTTCTTTGACATAGCACAAAGCTAGGAATTTCCATAAAACAAAACCAAAGGGATTTCAAATAGAATAACCTAAAGTCTCATCTACACATGGCATCTGTTTATACTTTTCACAAAATTAGTCAAAATTTTATGGGCATTATCACAGTGTCAGGGGACCAGATGACAAAGATATTGATCTCAAGGGAATGCTTGCTGTTAAAAATAGGATGTCATTGGAAATTATATTTCAATGTCCCAATTCTACTAAGAGTGCTCACCCGAATAGTATATCTCGTATTCTTCAGCAGTTACAGGACCATAATCTATGCTATTAAAAAAGAGTGGTGTTCTTATAAACAGTAAGCTGCCAATATTTAGATGACTGTACAAAGGTGTAAAGGAAACTGCAGTGATGTGGACAGGACAGACAATAACAAGCGTTACTGTTGGACATACTGGGACTTTGCCAGATGGGAGTAGAGATTTGAAAGGGAAATCTCAATGAACTTGAAAAGTTCATTTGCAATTAATAAAAAATTAAATTTTTTAAGAAAAAAAAGTTATTTGAAATTAAAAGTCCTGGGGAAAAAAATATACTTTTAATTTAATTCTGAGATTGATCCATGCACACAGATTTGTTTATTTAATAAAACAAGGCCACTGCTGAATTTTTTTCCCAACAGCCTGTCCCTTACAAGGGATCTTTTTACTTTAGATTTGCTGGTGATTACATTCAGCTGTACTGTCTGTTTGAGAGCTTTTAACTTTGAATGCTGTGGTAAGTGTCAATCTTTATATTACTGAAGGACAATTAGGCAAACCATGTAATTGTATTGTCACTTATTAATTTCAAGCTCCAATGTCATAAATTATATGCCTTAATTAATACTGCATGTCAATCACAATCTGCAACTTTGAAAGGATAAAGAGGTTAACAAGAATACATAATTAAAAGAAAACAGCAAATAATGGCACGGCTGAACAGTTTATAAAATTAGACAAGAAAACTGGTGCTGTGTCAGCACGTAGGAGCCAAGAATGCACACAAGAATTAAGAAGTCAGAAAATGAAGGAAAGTTTAAACTTTTCAGGTTTTTTTCCATTAGCAAAATGAGTATCTGTCAGAAAGTAATTTAAAGACAACTGTAAAACATATAAATTCACTTATTCCTTACATAACATGCTATACAGATGAAGAAAGAGCATATGTGTACACATTTATAGGTATAAATGTCTCTGTTTCTGTTCAGCAGAACCTAAACATACTACAGTAGATTTGCCATCACCAAGAAGCAGCAATGCTGCCTCAACACACAGACACACCAGAGCTGGCAAAACATGCCAGAAAATCTCCTTTTTTTTTTTTTTTTTTTTTTTTTTTTTTTTTTTTTTTTTGTATTAGAAATGAGGCCAAAGCTGAAGGCCAGTGGTCCTAGAGGGCTCTCGGGTGTAAGTACTGTCCTGGCAGGTCGTCTGCCACTGGGAAGGGATTGCAGTAACTCTGCTGTCCTGCTTACTGAAAGTAAGGACCAAAAGGAATACAAGCAAGTAGTAAAACTGATTCAAAAGTAAAACATCTCAAATGTGCTTATGATGTCAGGCAGATGGTAGGAGTAAGGCAATTATTCCTGCAATGGAAGCAAGGACATAGAGGAATCTGTAGTAACAAGAAGCAATGAATATAGAGCGTCAATCACTTTCAAGCACTGCAAAGTATTCTCTCAGCCTGTTTACTGACTTTGGAACATTTCCTAAAGAGGAAAAAAACATCTGATTAGGAATTTGTTTTTTAAACTAATAGCATGTTAAAATTGCGTCTCTCCTATCTGTAAGGATTGCCAGATTCCGCAATGAGTAGAAATTAGATAGACTGAGAGTTTATTCCAAGAAAATGACAAATATTTATGTTTTTTCCATCACTTCTGGATAGAAGACCAAATAGGACAAAAAAAGTGGATGTAGGTTCAGTAGCTAATATATATGGTCTCCTAAAGGAACTTTAGACCAACACTTGTCTCCACAGATAAGTTAACATTTCACTCTGCAGCTGGGTACACCCCAAGAAACAGGGAGACAGGAGCCCATTTATATGTTTCCTTTTCAGAGCACTCACTGGAAGATTTCTAAATGCTAGAAGCCTTCCCCTACCCCTTCCCATTCAGTGCAGCACCCAAAAGAAAGCAAAGGATACAGCATACCCAACAGAGTTTTCCCTGGGACAGAACATGCATGTGAAGGATATTTTTGTCTATTTTCCCACCAAACTGAAGCATGCACTTCTCATCTCTCTTCCTGAGGAAGAGCAGTTTTTCTCTCAATGAGCCATCTGAGGGACTGACAGCATGGCATGGCATGACAAGATAGGGCAGATGCTCTTACCCAACCAAGGAGAAGAGCTAATGGAGGCATGTTTTGGCATGTCACATTAAAATTCAATCTCTTCTCTACCTCTAGGGCCTGAAAACCCAGCTGGGGGTGGTTTAAGACCCCAGGGCTGCAGCAAAGCTAAAAGAAAACAGAAAGGGGACAGTTAAGTCTAATAGAGGGTGTGCTTATGTTCCCAAGCTGGATCTATATCCACAGTGAGGGTGCAGTCTCCCCTGGCCTTCCTTCTTTTTCCAGTGTGAGATCCCCATGGAGAGGCAGGCGCAGGAGCCCAGGGGGACAGTCCTACCTGCTCACTGTCCATGGCCATGCGAAACCAAAGCAAGCACCCAATGCCATCACTAATCTCGTCCTCCAGTTTTGTGTTCCTCAGTTTATTCTGATTTCAACAGAAAGGCAACATGACAGAAGTTTGCAAGCTCTATTGACAGGTTCAGGTAGCAGGAATAATTTTATTCTGACCCGAAATCATAAAAAAGTACTTACAAAACCCCTAAACACAGATTACAGTTTTAATTTAATTCCCCAGGCAGCTGAGCTGGGACAGCCCTGAAGGTGTACTCTGAAGGGTGATGACTCTGGACTTCAGGCACTGACAGGAGTGGAAGAAGGTGGTCAGTACCTCATAATGTGTGACATTAGTTTTCCTTTTCCTAGGAGCACTATTATGTAGATAATACCTTCTATTTCAAATACCTCTACTTGTGTTTCAAGACAGACATTTGTTTCTATGTACAATTATATGTTCTTACCATTTTTTCTCCTTTTTCTTTCCTTTTCTCTAGTTAAATTTTTGCTTTCCAGTATTAAAAAAAAATGTATTGGATCTGAAGTTTGAGACTTTTTTTCATACATATATAATATGTCTAAATTTCTACAACTACTTAAAATATATTTGATTATAATTACTCTAATTTCACAGTCTATCAGCAGACTAGGATAAACTTTACTTACTAGAAGCAATAATTGTATTTGGCTTTAGTGCCCTGAATTTTTCTAATACTATAAAATTTTTTTTTAGAAACTTCATGCTATATTTAAGAACAGTACTTCTGCAACAAGTATTCCTGATATACTATTTTAATTTTTTATTATTTACTAAGCCATAGTTTTATACAACATATTTTTTCTTGAACAATACTCACATTGATATCATAAAGTATTTTAATCACTGGCAGAGTGATCTTCACTCAAGACACTTTTCCTCCTTTTGCAGCTACTTTGTGTTGCATCCTGGGTTTTGGGTTCAGATTTGGGGTTCTGGTCTTTGTTAGCTTACCGGTTCCATGTATCCTCGTGCATCCCCCGTGTTATCCCCCCCCACAGAAGTTAGCCCCAGGCTGCTGGCCATTGGGTCTTCTCCCCTGCCAGTCCTGTGACCACTCCCCCGTCTGGTCCCTGGCAGTTCCATGCTCATCACCTCATTCTCGCGGTCCCACTGGCCCTGAACCCCCGTGTCTGCCCCCGTCATGTCCCCATTGGCCGTTGTGGCAACGTCACCGCCACAGCGTCTGTGTTCATTGGGCGGAGAGCTCCCGTCCTCCCATGTCCCACCCCTATATCCCTCCGCGGCACCCCAGCCTTGGGGCCAGATTCATCCAAGCGAGGCTGGGAGCGGCCGTGGCTTCCCCATTGCGGCCTCTGTGACCAATAAAGTACCCAGACTCCACGTGGACGGGTTTGGACAATTCCCTGCCTCTTCGTTTCCTTCCCTTGCGCTGACAACAACGGGCGGCCATCCCATCCTGGGGCACAGCCACAGAAGCGCTTGGAAGTAGCGGCACGCTGACCCTGACGAGGAGCCAAGGCGCCAAGCTGCACTCTCAGGAGTCGGTCGGGGCGGGAAAAGCAACGCGCAGCAGTAACTTTGCATCAAAAGACTGAGACGTTAACATAACCATAACTAAATTGCAGCTCAAGAAACAAATTATTTTGTAAAATCAATCCTGGAGGGTACTGGAAACTTCTTCTGAAGCACTGAGTACTTACAACTTCTATCAACTTCAATGAGTAATGCAGGTCCTCTGCAGCTTGCAGAACTGATCTCTTCCACATTATCAGTTACCAGCTGTTATCTAATACATAATCGTATAGTATGAAAAAGAGCTATTTTCAATGTTCATTGTGGTGAAAACCATTAAAGATATTTACTTGTCAGACTTCACACATCATTAAATCACTTCTCTATGAAAGAGAAAAAGTGGAAGATACATTAAATTATCTCGCAAAAAATTGTTGTATCTGCTTTCTCCATTAACTATCAAAGTAATGCTCACATTCTTTTCAAGTAGGATTTTGCATTAAGAAACAATGAATGCTGCAACAATGCAGTTATTTGAGAAATAACTACACTGCCATCCTAAAGGCTGCTGAACAGTTCTGCTCAAGAAATTGAAATAAGTTTTCGGCAGCTGGGAGATTACATACCTAATCTGCTGTGCCCCATTAGAAACAGTTGTCTGCATCTCCAATTCTTTTGTTCCTAATCAGATGAACTGCTTTCTCACACTGGATGCATGTGTAACTGAGTAGGCCTGTAGCTTTCCCGTTTTGTTCAGGAGAAGGGAGATGTGTATGAGAAATGCACAGTACAAGAGCCAGGAAAAGTTGGAGGTTGAGTCAGTGTCATCCTGCCCCTCAGGCAGTTTGCCACATTGTCTCCTGATGCTGTTTGGGGTGTGCTGCTCTACTTGGCCCTGGCCTGCATTCTGACCAGGGGTGTTTGAAGCATACATGCCAGAGCAGGCAAGAGCAAAGGTCACTGGTAATGCTTCTTTTGAAAGTCCCAACCTAGAGCCTCCCAGCCCTAAAAATCCAGCCTGGAAACTCTGCAGGTCCTGGTGATAAGTTATCATTGGGCTCCCCACAACTTTTAAAGATGTAGCTCAGCACAACAACCACTGCAGCTTGTTTTCTTGTGAATCAGAGATGTCATGGTCAAGCCTCCCTCTTCCCAGCAGCTCTACACTGGAACTCCAGGAATCAGGGAGAGAAGAGCACCCCCCCTTTTCCAAATTCCCAGCCACAGCATCATCCCAGAAGCTATCACAGTGATGGGATGCTCCATGCATAAGCTTCAGCTGGCATTCTCCTGGATGGAGTTGCTACATGAGGATGACAGGTGAAAAGAATGTTTTTCTATAATCAGAGCTGAAGAGGGCAGCTGTGTGTGCCCCATAGTCCTTAAAGGGCACACATTTACTTTACAGGCACTGGGAAAACCACCTGACTTGCCATCATTTCACTGGACAAGAACACAATCCCAAAAGACCACAACAAGAAGACAAGTTAAAACAATAACTCCCCCCCCCCACCAAAAAAAAAAAAAAAATCTTGCAATTTTAAAATTTTTAATATAAATGCATCATTTTGAAGGTCCAGCTCAGTTACATCATGTGGAAGTTTCAGACTGTGCTCAGCATCACTGTATCCCAGTGCCTTCTGGCACAGCATTAAGCTACCTAACATCTGTCATGCCTTTTTTTTTCTTCTCATGCTTTGTATCCTTTGTCAACCTCCATCCTTCCAAGGCAGATATTTAAAATATGGAATGGTCCATTTGGGATATTTTTAAAGGTTAGTGTTATGAAGCTGTGTAATAAAAGCTGTGTTATGTAGCTTTTCTCTATGTTATAGAGAAAATTCCATACATACAAACTACCCTCACAAAATCATAGTGGGGGGACGACCTTAATGGATAGACTTGGAGGAAAATGGTGACTCTTTCCATTGTGGAAAAATCCTATTAGCTCTGCTTTACTGTGCTTTTGGGAAATGCAGAGAATGAAGGGACTACTAGAACTAACCCCTGTACACCTGAGAGGATGCAGTATCCTCCCTAAGAGCAGTGTATCTGCTAAAGCACTCTCACAGTAGCACCATCCTTTAATGCTACCTGCAAATGTCAGGGTGATACTGCTGCTGTAATTCTTACAGTCATTCTCTCTGGTTTCAGAACTCCCCACTCAGCCCTTACTCAAGCTGCACTTTGAAATTAGTAAGAACACAAAGACCAATGTTGGGGGTGTGGATGAAGGCTAGGAAATTTCAGAATCTGGTGAGCTAATTTGTTTGACACTGCCATATTTTTATTTTATTGTTTTTTTTTCAGTTGTTTACTGCTGTTTTGAAAAAGAGTAGTAGCTTATCTCCTTTACAAACCACACACATCAGAAATAGGAGCCATTATCCACAGGCTACAATTCTGTGTTCATTTTGCCAGGGACTGCACACACTTCCATTAAGAGTATCTCTTTTTCATACTTGATCTGTTGTCTCCCTGTTGAAAATATCACTGACACCGCTGAGGCTAACAAGGTCAAGTGCTTTGAGATGGAAGCCTTTTGTATTGATGAACAGCTGAAGGGTGCGACATATGTTTTAGGGCCTTAGCAGCTGGCTCAGTGAGAGCCTCTTGGGTCTCTTTTAATGATAAATCCAGGCCCTACTACTTCATCTCAGCATGGAAATGGCAGCATGTTAACATTCATCCAAACTCTTGTGTCTGTCATTAATGCAGCCCTTCTACTGTAGTTACATGGCACAGCACAGCTGACATATCACCTGTCCTCCCACCTCACAGAGCAGTGGGGCAGGTTATGCATCAGTGCAGGATTTAAATGCCATTTGACTGAAAACTACTGATTACATCACATGCTTTATTTTTAATTTTCCTGAATGCCAGTTGATCACAGTTTTTTCTCCCACTTGTTATTTTCTGTGCTGTAAAAATATATTAACATATGGATTTATATATATATATACATGTGTTTATATATATATATAAGTATAAAAAGCATTATAACCAATGCTTACAAATCATGTCAGTCATATACACAATAGAAAAAACCCAGGCATATCTGCAATTGTCTCTGCAGGGACAAATCAGCTCAAGGCTGCACGACATCCCAAAGGTCACAACCTCCCATTGAGCCACACTGAGAGGAATGAAAGAGAATAACAAATTCAGCAATAAATGCTTTCTTTGGTAAAAAGTTTTGAAGCCACTGGTCAGGAGGGAGGAAATTTTCTAACTTCTCCTCCTTTAGTCTTCAGTCCTCAACTTTATCCTTTAACAAGTACTTTGGGATCCTTGAGAGTGAAAGGTGCTATATAAATGAGAGATGTATTAATAAAATCCCCAACTGCAGTTCAGCTGCAATTGGGAGCTCCTCCAGCTCAAAGCTGGAGTAATTCTGCTAGGCAACCGCAGATGGTGTGACAGATGATCTCAGCAGCCCATCCTTCTATGTTTTTTTTTAGTTTAAATTAAAACAAAAAAAATTATAAAGCTATCTTGGCATGCTACAGATTCCAAGGGCCTTAAGTTCATCTTCAGAGATACGTTTGGTCCCTTTACTACTGTTTCTTGTCAGAAAGTTTTATACCTGAATCCAGCTGGGGAAAGAATGTGTATGCTAGACATTTGCTTCCACCTTGCCACAAATGGCAGGGGAAGGAGAGGTGTGAATGCTGGGATAAATGAATCTTTCTTGTTGAGAACAGAAGCAGACTCGTCATCCTAGAAAGAGTTCAAAACATCAGGATTTCTGGTTCTGTCCCAGCTAGCTGACTATCCAGTTATCCCTTAACAGACTTTCCTTTGGGGTGCTGATTCTTTCTAAGCACCACGAGCACTGGTGCAGTGTTGCTAGAGTTAAGCTATAAACTAACAGAAGACTAGGACAATTGCCATAATGATGCAGGAAGAAAAAATGAAAAGGGTGTGTGAGCACAGTGTGGAGATAACCTGCTATTAGATCTGTCAAAGAAAAAGTTCTGGATGTTGGAAATTGGCTTGTGAGCCCTGTAAAACCACTGTGATTTTGATACAGTGGAGTTCTAACAAAGCACAATAGTAACAGTTGCTCAAATCCCAGTGTTTTTAATAGACTATTACTTATAGATGTTTAAATCTGCTCCAGAACATTTTTTGTTTCTCAGCACTGCGGCCTAAAATAGGAATCCCTGCAGAGCACTAGAAAATTGAGAAAATTAGGACTTTTGCATATAGGTGCTGATGGAACATACAGTGATAGAAAGCCATTTGTAAAACAAATCTTTTTTTTTTTTTTTTAATTACTGAACAACTTTTGATAAAAAATAGCATAAAAAACCAAGCTTTTTTAATTTATTGGGACAGAAGTTTTACCCTCCAACTCAAACTCTTAATTTGACCACATATTATTTAGCTGTAAGTTTAGGGAAAATTCCCCCTCCCTTCCTGTGTCTGACAGAGGTGATATAAGCTTATTGACTTAAAGTGTTGATTAGTGTATGACTTTTGTCGCTGTTCACTGGGCAACACCATTAATTCCCTTTAATCTTTTAAATTCTAGATCATTTATTGACATCATGTCAAAAATAGGATTAAAAATCTAATTCCTAAATGAAAAAGTCAATTTGGTGGCTTTTAAAAGCCAAGCTTGAAAATATTATAGTTATGTTAAAAATACCTGTTTTCCCTTCTTTTAAACTAGAATATAAATATGGGCATGCCAATAAAGTCAGTGGTGTGACACCAGAACTTGGTCCATTTGTCCTCAAGTGTTTGAAACTAAAATAGAAAAACTGTAGAAACTTCCTCATGAGGGTAAGCAGAAAGGTCTGTATGGTCTTGTCACTCTTTTGACCAGAGACAAGACTTGACGAAAGAGTATGAAGCTGAGTCAGGGGAGGTTTAGGTTGGATACCAGGAAAAGGTTTTTTCCCCAAAGGATGGGTGAGCACTGGAACAGGCTACCCAGGGAAGTGGTCACAGTACCAAGCCTGATAAAATTTAAGAAGTGTTTGAACAATGCTCTCAGGCACCTGTTGTGACTCTTGTGCCAGGAGCTGGACTCCATAATCCTGATATGTCCCTTCCAACTCAGCAGATTCTATGATTCTAAGGAAAGCAACTCACTGCTCCAACAGGCAGATTTTCAGCCATCCCCAAGGGCTCCATCATGTAGAACAGTGACTTGGGAACACAGTTCTATCACCCCAAACATCCCCATTTCCTTCTTCTTCCCCCAGCTTTATTCACTGAGAATGACGCCATATAATGTGGTATATCCCTGTGGTCAGCTGGGACTAGCTGTCCTGGCTGTGTCCCCTCAGCTCCTTGTGCACCCCAAG